>NC_135801.1:77106267-77406267 GCF_964213995.1 Mustelus asterias | reverse complement strand
AGTACTCCAGGTGTGGCCTCACCAGCATCATAGAAATCATAGAAAGCATACAGTGCAGAAAGAGGCCATTTGGCCCATCGAGTCTGCACCGACCACAATCCCACCCAGGCCCTAGCCCCATATCCCTACATATTTACCCGCTAATCCCTCTAACCTACACATCTCAGGACTCTAAGGGGCAATTTTTAGCATGGCCAATCAACCTAACCCGCACATCTTTGGACTGTGGGAGGAAACCGGAGCCACCGGAGGAAACCCACACAGACACGAGGAGAATGTGCAAACTCCACACAGACAGTGACCCAAGCTGGGAATCGAACCCAGGTCCCTGGAGCTGTGAAGCAGCAGTGCTAACCACTGTGCTGCCGTGCCGCCCCTTCTTATACAGCTCCAACATTACCTCACTGTTTTTAAACTCCATCCTCCTAGCAATGAAGGACAAAATTCCATTTGCCTTCTTAATTACCTGCTGCACCTGCAAACCAACTCCTTGTGATTCTTGCACAAGGACACCCAGGTCCCTCTGCACAGCAACATGCTGCAATTTTTTACTATTTAAATAATAGTCCATTTTGCTGTTATTCCTACCAAAATGGATGACCTCACATTTACCAACATTGTACTCCATCTACCAGACCTTCACCCACTCATTTAGACTATCTATATCCCTTTGCAGACTTGCAGTGTCCTCTGCACACTTTGCCCTGCCACTCATCTTAGTGTCATCTGCGAATTTTGACACACTACACTTGGTCCCAAACTCCAAATCATCTATGTAAATCGTAAACAATTGTGTTCCCAACACAGATCCCTGAGGCACACCACTAGTCACTGATCACCAACCATAAAAACACCCATTTACCCCCACTTTTTGGAATGGAAAGGCCAACCGACCTTTCCATTGTCCGCCCCTCGCCCGCTCCGATTCCAGTGGCAGGTGGGCAGAAAACTTCCAGCCTATACCTCTTTGAAGTCTGATATCCTCACAGTTTGCATTTCCCCCTAGCTTGGTCTCCTGAACAAACTTTGGATACATTATTCTGATGCTTCTTCCCAGTTATTAATATAAAATGTGGACAGCCAAGGACTCAACATTGATTCTTATGCATTCCACTATTTAAAGCCTGGAAACTAGAAAACGCGCCTTTTATCCCCAATCTCTGCTTCATGTCCATTAACCAATCATCTTTCGATTCTAATATACTGCCCCCCAACTCCATGGGCCTTTATTTTAAATTAACCTTGTGTGTGGCACCTTATCGAATACCTTTTGGGAATCCAGGTATACCACATCTATTAGCTCTGCTTTATCTATACTTCCAGCTACATCACCAAAGAACTCTAATAAATTTATCAAAGAACCCTAATAAATTTGTCTAAACAGAATTGTAAAATAAGGCTCTCTTTATCTGATCATACTATGATTTTCTCAGAGTTACTCAAGTTCCTCACTCTTATTAGCACCTTGGCTACCCTTTTTTTCTGGTATGATAACTGTGTCTTCCACTAGGCCCAAACTTTCACTCTGAAATCAGATGCAGAAAATTGGGAAATTTCCCCCACTCCTCTAAGCCAACTTGGGAAAAGATTGCCCGAACAGCCAAATTTTCATTCCAGGAGGGGCAGGAAGGGCTAACTGAAGTCAGGCGGCTGTCCCTGGAAACAATGCAGTGGCAGCCACAAAGGCTAATTTAGTTTATTTGATTTACCAAAAAGATTGGCAACCACAGAGGCTGTTGAGTGCTGAGGAGGGCTGGTTAAAAGAGCCACCCTCACAACCCCTCACCCCACATACACTGCCTATGCCCCATCCATGCCGATTCATGTCACCTCATGCTCTCCACCCACAGATCATGGCCTCCATGGCAACTATTCCCCTATGTTAACATACACTTGGTACCAACCCATCGCCGCCCCACCATTCCACCTTCACCTCCATAGAAATATAGAAACTAAAGCAGGTGTAGGCCATTCGGCCCTTCAAGCCTGCTCTGCATTTTGATCACAGCTGATCATTGAATTCAAGATCCTGATCCTCCCCACCCCCCCATATCCCTTGATGCCTTTAGCCCCAAGAGTTATATCTCATCTTTTTCTTAAAATCAGATGAGGTTTTGGCCTCAACTGCATTCTGTGGTAGTGAATTCCCACACTTTGACCACCCACTGGATGAAGAAGTTTCTCCTCACCTCAGTTCTAAAAGGTTTATCCCTTTCCTCAAACTATGACCCCTAGTTCTGGACTCCCCCACTATTGGGAACATTCTTCCACCTAACCCGCACATCTTTGGACTGTGGGAGGAAACCGGAGCTCCCGGAGGAAACCTATGCAGACATAGGGAGAACATGCAGATTCCACACAGACAGTGACCCAAGCCAGGAATCGAACCCGGTTATCTGGTGCTGTGAGGAAGCAGTGCTAACCACTGTGCCACCGTGCAGCCATTTTTGCAAGAATTTAGGAACATATCTTTCTGAAAGCGCAGAAGAACTGTTTACGCACTAGACATGAATGTGTATAAAGTATGGATAAGCTCTGTGGAGCTGTCAAGTGGTAAAGTCATTTAAATCCCCAGAATCTTCAGCCTGTTTTGAAATGAAGATAAGAAAGTTCACCAAAGTAAATGTTGCTCTTAAGGCTTCAGTAAAATAAGGGTGATTCTCATAACATTTTGCAGATTTGGGGTTTTGGAAGAAACACTTCCTTTCAATTTATTTTTTTGAGAGCAAGTACAATCCTGTGAGGCATTACATCATGTAGATTCTTGAAGAATTATCTTTATTATATATTTTGTTTAATTTATTAGAGGCAATTCAGAAGACTTTAACAATGAATAGTCAGCATGGATTTCAAAAGGGGAAAACTTGCTTAACCAACCTTATTTTTTGGAGGAAATGGGAGAGAGTAGACAATGGGAATGGTTTAGATGTAATTTATGTGGATTTTCAAAAGGCCTTCAATAAGGTGCCCCATAATAGACTATGTGGAGTCGGGGAACAAGTGGCAGAATAGATTGTTAGTTGGCTTCAAGAGAGATAACAGAGAGTAGAAGTAAAGGACAGTTATGCAGAGTGACAGATAGTGAGAAGTGTGGTCCCACAAGTATCAGTGCTGGTGTCACTGCTGTTCACAATTTATATTAATGATTTGGAGTTTGGAATGAAAAACACAATTTCTAAATTTGTGAGTGACACCAAATAGGGGCGGATAGGCAATACAAAAGAGGATTGTTACAATTTACAGGAGGACATTAATAATTTTGCAGAATGGGCAAATGAGGTTCAGCATAAATAAAAGTGGTCGTACCATTTTGATAAGAAAAATAGGGTTCATACTTATTATTTGGAAGGTGAGAGTCTCAGTAGGGTAAAGGATCAAAGGGATCTCAGAATTCAAATACAACAATCAATTAAATGTGCACCACAGTTTAGCAGGCAGCTCTCTAAGGTGAGATGTCCTATCCTTGTACTCCCTCTTCTTTGTACTTATCAACTACCATAAGCTTTGGCATCAACAAATGGTAATCCACCAGAAATATTCTCTCCATGTTACTTATAAATAATGCAAACAGTGGAGATTCATAACAGAGATGTATGGAAGTCCATTTAGCATTCAGTCATCTTCCACCTCACAATACGTTGTTAGTTCATGCTTTGGCGATCAACTCTGTATCAAACATGACCTGATGTGACTTAAGACCCCAGAGCAGTCTCTGCCGCATTTGCTGCAGTTGAAGGCAGTGGGCTAAGATGATTCACCAACCTCTGTGTTTTCTCCGGGCCCTATTCCTGGCCAGCTAAGCTTTCTATTTCTCCTCACCGCTTCCACTGTCTCTCAAAGCAATCAGACTCCAGAGGCCATGGTCGTCAACAACTGTGTCTCAGTTTTCTGTGCCAATGTCCACAATCTTTACATCTCAATTCCAGGTGTCCATGTTGTGGAGGAATGGACACCAAAAATTTTGACCTAACAAGCAGTTCACTGTACAGATGGCCTTTGGGTATACAGCAATCATCCACTTGTTGAACATGGCTGAGCCAGCACAGATTCTGTTTGCTTAGTAATTGTTTAGTCCTGCATTCAGAGTCCAGTTGGGATTCTTTCGGGTTAGACTATTACTCAAAACTACTCAAGGCTATGGTTCATAAGACCATTGTTGTTTATTTGCAGCTCTATGCGTGTCTCAGTAATCTACACAAGGTTGCACTCCTTCCCTCCAGAGCTCTGTTCCTTCATCACACGACAATGATCATGGTTTCATTAGCATCAGGTTCTTCTGATGTTAACCCTTTACTCTGCATTAATAACACTGGTGGAAGTTGAACGTTCCAAGATTGGAGTTGATGACCATATCCTGCCGACGATATGTCTAAGACAATGAAGGTGTGATTTGGTGAAATGCAACTAGCTGAGGCACCATTTTGGCTTATCAGTGGCAAATCTATTCAACTAAATTATTCACAGAAATATAAATAGAGCTCATCCCATTCCAAAAATGATGTGAAACAAATCAAAATTCTTTGTAATAGATATTGATGTTCAGGCCCTTCTTTAATATGAGCAAAACCCCTGCATTCCAAAACAAGGTTTAAGCAAAAAACATTTGATAAAAATATCCTGATAAATCAAAAGAAGCTGCATAAAAGGACTTGTCATATATCGAAGTTATTACAGACTTCAAACGACATGCTTTGAAGTGAAGTCTAATCTCAGGCTGCAAGTGTATGGAGTATGTAGAGTACATGTAGCACTCATTGCATCAGGCCTCAACGCATATTTATGGACCAACATAGTTTATAGGTTGACATCAAATATCTCTTTTATGAAATACATTGCACCGATATCAGGCAGTTTCTTTTCTAAAGTCCGGGTTTATTTACAGAGATTGCCACACATTGGATGGAATTATGTGTAATCAAATTGCAACATCATCAAACACTTCTGAACAAATTAAAGCAACATGCACCTTGATAACACCATATATACTGGTATTATCTCCCGAAGATTATCCAAACATGCAACTCCAGTATTGGAAAATAATCCCCAGATTACAAACTTCCCAACCTCGCTAAAGACAAACAAATATTCCTGCCTGAAGATACTTACACAAATAGTATGAAAAAAAATTCCATTCTTCGACAATATATAATTACAAGTTAGACCATACACTTTTTTTTAAGTCACTAGCTTCTGGATTTTGTAATTTTCTTTGAGCCTAAGGAAAAAGTTAATTATATTTTGAATATTTTAGAAGTTACAGTTTAGAGATTTGAACAGAACAAATTAAGCAGATGCTAACAGCATTTTTTTGGTAAAACAGACAGCAGTTATGCCAATTTTTGTGATCTAACTAATGATAACACATTAGTATTTTCTGTTACCCTCTGCCTTTCCACTAAAATAAATACTTTCTACTCTGAGACATTACACAATAATATATTTGATTTAAACTTGGCTTGGCACAGGCTGTTGCTTTGTAAGAACTACTTCTCAGCAGTGTGGGTTTTCTCAGGACAATGTGGTCTTGCATTACCTGCCTCACGTTTTTCTCCGACCCTTCACCAACTCAAATAAAAATCAAAGATGATTTATAAGGTTGCTGACTATGCACAAGGCCAGGATTTCTTCTGCTTTGATCTTTCAACAACAATAATTAATTTGGAAATTATTGAAGAAACAATGTGCTTCTCTGCTTCTTGGCTGTTACAGTAACATATTGGCACATACTAATTCATTCCTAGTCAATGTCTGGCAGAAAACTTAAGTTTAATTCATAAATCAGTGGCCAGTGAATTAAAATGATTAAAAACATATTTTATGGAACATAAATTTTAACTGGTGGGATGTTTGGTTAATCATTCACTGTAGATACTGCCCCTCATAGCATTGAAACATCAAAAGATGATGCAGCCACATCCTCATGAGTCTACTGGTCTATCATTTCTGACATCAGTTACAAAGAATCCATGTACACAGGTTAATTAGAAAGATAACTGAGAGATAAAGCACTCGGTGGCCTATTATTACAAACTTCATGTCATGACAAACTCCTTGAGATCATTAGGTTTATTTTGTGGTAAATGCTGTTGGGTTAACGGTCTGACACACTGAAGTACCGACCTCCAGAATAGAGTGTTTTCCCAGCAATTTTCCATCATTACCAACTTGTGAGAAATTACAGCAGCACTCCAGAAGAATTATTCTAGGAGTCAGCAATTTTAATGAAGGGGAAATGTTGAGGAAACTAGGTCCGATTTTGTTAACAACTAGGAGGTCATGAGGTGACCCAACTCTATTTTTTGAAATTAGGAAGGACATTGAGAAAATGATCAACATAATGCATGAGCACTGTTACATATGATGGCTATCAATTTATAGTGCATCTTGGATATGGAGTTGGGAACCTGGAAGTGATGATTAAAGAATGTTCCATTGTACGGAGATCCTTAAAAAACAAGAGATTAAAGAAAGGAAAAGCTACACTTACCCAACTTACATTTTTTCTAATTTTGACATCAAGAATCAAAAGCTCAGGGCAAATACAGGTTAAACCTCCCTCTAATTGCCACAATATAAAAGGGCTAGAATTTTATCGGCATTTGGGAACAGGTTTGAAGGCGGAAAGGCTAATAAAATGATGAGTGATGACAACGGGTGACCTGCCCAATGCCTTCTTGCTGCCATATCATTTTGCTCAGGTGGGAAAGACACCCACTCACCCAGAGCTCAATTGAGATACCCAAGTGGCCAATTTAGAGCCTCCTGCCACTTCTGGTTTTTGGGGGGGGGGGGGGGGGGGGGGGTGCAGGAGGAGGAGGTGTTGGCATCAGCAGCACAGGCCCTCAACGACCAACCCAGAGACCTTTCTTTGAGGGAGCACGTCCATCAATGCACTCTCATCTTCCAAATGCAGCCTCTGCAGGGGCCACCAGTCTGCAATGGTGGAATTCGAATCTGGGTCCCCAGAGCCTCTGGATTAGGAGTCCAGTAACAATACCACTATGCCACTGCTCTCAGTGCTGACTCCTGCTGACACAAAAGCAGAAGCTCAACCTTTACGGAAACCAAGTGATAAAATTTTAAATCATATTTCACAATGTCAACATGTTTGCCTTACAACCTTGCCTGCAGGAGCAGGTTTTGATGTTGAATTTTGTACTGGAAGCTTCAGCCTCACTTATGAGGAACTGGGCAGAGATTACACAAATATATTTCAAGTGGAACCGCCACTTACATAATCAAAGTTCATTCTGGAGAATGCAGAAGTAAAGAATTATAGAAGATTTATACATGCAAAATGTATTTTAATATCAAGCAGTCTTTCAGTAGGTTTGAAGCCCAAGCTTTCAAGTTTTACACACAAACTTTGGAAAGAACTCCTGGACATTAAAAATTGAAACAGTTCATGCGAGCTGTATGCAGTAAGCCATTGCCATTTTAGAAATGTGACTTGCTGAAAGACAGCCGTAAGGGTGATTTAAATTTCATCACTTATTATCAAACATTTATTGTCGTACATTCTCGGTAAGGCAATAATTGCAGCTGCTGCTTTTGCTCATTTTAGTGCTTTTACTACTATGATGCTGGTATTTAGAAATCTCTGATGGTGGCAATTCCACAAATCTGGGTCTGCTGTCGTCATGCATAATAATCAATGAAATTTTCCTTCATGCATTCTCAATGAGCAGAAAATTTGGTTGAAATCTTATCCTACTGAAAAAGCATTTGTAATGTGGAAAATTATACTGAAGCTGCTGAAGGGAACATTTTTATACATCAAAAACAATCATGAATGATAGAACCTGAACCAGCCAGAGGGGCAGATACCAACATCAGTCTTACACAGAGAAACCAAGTAAAATTATTTGAAAGTTTATTTATTAGTTGAGATTGACTAATGTGCTACAAAACATAAGCACATAACTGTTGCCAAATGAACACTGCATTTTAACTATTTATGCTTTGATCAATTATTTTCCAGCTTGTGACTCCAATCCTGAGTTCAGGTGATAGAAATGGTTGAAGCTTCAGCAAGAGGGAGGTGTAGAGGGATCTATCCCAAACTATAAACAGGGTAATAGGAAATACTTACAGTACCATCACGGATGGAGAAAATCTAATGAAGATGCACTTCAAGTCAATTATAAAAATAAGGTTAAGATACCTGCTTGCAGCAGTGACATTATACAGCAATACACAACTGTATGTATGTTGTGTAATACACAAGTATGTATGGCAAAAGAAGCATCTGGACCGTTTGGGAGTGGCAGGAGGGAGGCTTAGCTAAGTTTGATAGCTGAATTATATGAGGATACTATGTCTCAACCAAAACAACCAGCAAGTTGAATGGGACTGGTTGCTTGGCCATTAAAATCAGACAGCAACAGGTTGCCTGGGAAGCCAAGAAATGGTCTCCAGCAGAAGGTAAGTGCTCCAGGTGGGGATTTTTAAAAATTAATTTACAGGATAAGGACATTACTGGGGGAGCTAGCACTTATTACCCATCCTTAATTGGTCTTAAGGTGGTGGTGGCGAGCTGCATTCTTGAATTGTTACAGTCCATTTGGTGAAAACACATCTTCAGAGAGAGAAGTCTAAATTTTGACACAACAACAAACTGCGACATAATTCCAAGTCAGGATAGTATAAGACTTGGAAGGGAACTCACAAATGTGACTGCTGCTCTTGTCCAGCTAGGGGGTAGAGGTCACAGGTTTAAGAGGTGCTTGAAAGAAGCCCTGGCAAGTTGTTACAGTGCATCTTGTAGATGGTACAAACTGCAAACACTGTTTGCTGGTGATGGAGGGAATAAATAATGGAAGTGGTGGATTGGGTGCCAATCAAGCTGTTTGTTTTGGCCTGGATGAGTGTTTCTGGAGCTACACTCATCCAGACAAATAGAGAGCATTTCATCACACTCCTGACTTGTGTCTTGTAGATAGTGAGCAGGCTTTGCATAATCAAGAGTTGAGTTCGGCTCTGATCTGCTCTTGTAGCCACAATAATCATACAGCAGTCCAGTTAAATTTCTGGTCAATGGTGATTCCAAGGGCGGCATGGTAGCACAGTGGTTAGCACTGCTGCTTCACAGCTCCAGGGACCTGGCCCGGCTTGGGTCACTGTCTGTGTGGAGTTTGCACATTCTCCTTTGCTCTTTGTGATTTTTATTAATGACTTAGAGGAGGGGGCTGAAGGGTGGATCAGTAAATTTGCTGATGACACCAAGATTGGTGGAGTAGTGGATGAGGTGGAGGGCTGTTGTAGGCTGCAAAGAGACATAGATAGGATGCAAAGCTGGGCTGAAAAATGGCAAATGGAGTTTAACCCTGATAAATGTGAGGTGATTCATTTTGGTAGGACAAATTTAAATGTGGATTACAGGGTCAAAGGTAGGGTTCTGAAGACTGTGGAGGAACAGAGAGATCTTGGGGTCCATATCCACAGATCTCTAAAGGTTGCCAGTCAAGTGGATAGAGCTGTGAAGAAGGCCTATAGTGTGTTAGCTTTTATTAACAGGGGGCTGGAGTTTAAGAGCCGTGGGGTTATGCTGCAACTGTACAGGACCTTGGTGAGACCACATTTGGAATATTGTGTGCAGTTCTGGTCACCTCACTATAAGAAGGATGTGGAAGCGCTGGAAAGAGTGCAGAGGAGATTTACCAGGATGCTGCCTGGTTTGGAGGGTAGGTCATATGAGGAAAGGTTGAGGGAGCTAGGGCTGTTCTCTCTGAAGCGGAGGAGGCTGAGGGGAGACTTAATAGAGGTGTATAAAATGATGAAGGGGATAGATAGAGTGAACGTTCAAAGACTATTTCCTCGGGTGGATGGAGCTATTACAAGGGGGCATAACTATAGGGTTCGTGGTGGGAGATACAGGACGGATATCAGAGGTAGGTTCTTTACGCAGAGAGTGGTTGGGGTGTGGAATGGACTGCCTGCAGTGATAGTGGAGTCAGACACTTTAGAAACATTTAAGCGGTTATTGGATAGGCACATGGAGCACACCAGGATGATAGGGAGTGGGATAGCTTGATCTTGGTTTCAGATAAAGCTCGGCACAACATCGTGGGCCGAAGGGCCTGTTCTGTGCTGTACTGTTCTATGTTCCTCGTGTCTGCATGGGTTTCCTCCGGGTGCTCTGGTTTCCTCTCACAGTCCAAGAATGTGCGGGTTAGGTTGATTGGCCATGCTAAAATTGCCCTTAGTGTCCTGAGATGCGTACGTTAGAGAGATTAGTGGGTAAAATATGTAGGGGTATGGGGGTAGGGCCTGGGTCGGATTTTGGTCGGTGCAGACTCGATGGGCCGAATGGCCTTTTTCTGTGCTGTAGGGTTTCTATGATTTCTATGATTCTAAGATGTTGATGATGGAGAGATCTGACAATAGTAATGTCACTAAATGTAAATGGGGGGTGGTTAGACTCTCTATTGTTTCACAACTATTACTTGCTACTCATCAGCCAAAGCCTGAATGTTATCTAGGTTTTCCTGCATGCAGGCACGGAGGGCTTCATTATCTGATGAGTTGAATAGAACTGAACATTGTGCCATCCTCAGCAAACTCTGCCTTTATGAAGGGAAGATAATTGATGCAACAGTTGAAGATGGTTGGGGTGAGGACACTGCCCTTGAGGAACACTGAATGCTGCTGAAATCATTGGGCTCCAACAATCTTCCTTTGTACTAAGTATGAAATATACACCCGCAATTCTCATTGACTTTAATTTTACAAAACCTCATGATGCCACACTTGGTCAACTGCTGCCCTGATGTAAAGGCCAGTCACTCGCACCTCACCTCTGAAATTCAGTTCATTTGTCCCTGTTTGGGCAGAGGCTGAGATGAGGTCTGGAGATGAGTGGTCCTGGCACAACCCACATTGAGTATCAGTGAGCAAATTATTACTGACTAAATGCAGCTTGATGTAATTGGCCTGTTTGAACCATAGAATCCCCATAGTGCAGAAGGAGGCCATTCAGCCCATTGAGTCTGCACTGACTCTCCGAAAGAGCATCTTACCAGGCCCACCCCAAGGCCCGTAACCTCACACATTTACCATGGCCAATCCACCTTACCTTATATTTCTGGATTGTGGGAGGAAACCACAGCACTTGGAGGAAACCCATGTAGATAGGGAAGAATGTGCAAACTCCACACAGGCAGTGACCCAAGGCTAGAATTGAACCCGGATCCCTAGTGCTGTGATGCAGCAGTGCAAACCACTGTGCCGCCACCGATGATAGCTTTCATCACTTTGCTGATGAGTCGGTTGATGTGGCAGTAATTTGATGGATTGGATTGGCCGTGCTTTTTGGGAACTTGACATTCTGGGGCAAGGTTCCCCCATGTCGGGTAGGTGCCTGTAGCTTGGCTAGAGTCTTGGCTATTTTTGGGGCACAGCTCTTCAGCACTGCAGCTAGGATATCAAGTATCTACCATACTCAGCCACTATTTGATATAAAGTGGAGTGAATAAGTTGGCTGAAGAATTAATTCCTTCAGTGATGATTGGGACCTCAGGAGCATGCCAAAACAGATCATCCACTCGGCACTTCTGGCTGATTGTAGGGTGGAAGAGTGGAGAGGATTCTGGAGCACAGGGAGCCCAACATTTCCTTGCAGGATGCAGAGGGCCATTTCTACTCCTGCCTCATAACACACAATAAAAAATTAAAACGAACCCTGCTGGGCTTCTTCTTGTCCTGGCAGCAGTTCTTGGCAAGATTTCCCTTGTGAAGAAACCAGTACTGCTTTCTCTCATTCAAGCCTTAGGTTAAAATGTCATACTCAGTAACATCATCATAGCTCAATCTGCATATCAAAGAGGATCCTGCCGGCTTAGGGTACGTGTGCTGGCCACCTAAAAATAAAAACATAGTCTGCGGTATCAGGCTGGAAATGAGTTTGTAAATCCTTTCCTCCATTTTAACTGCCTGCTGCCTAGCTTTTTTCCAGCAGAGGAAGAGTTAAAAACAATCCCAAACTGTCCATAATGATAAATGTACCTTTGTTCATAATAGTGCAATTAATTTTTAATTATCATATTCTATTTTCTCTTCTCCCCTCTGAAAAGCTGATCATAGAATCATACAGTGCAGAAGAAACCCTTCAGCCCATTGAATCCGCACCAACACATGAGAAACACTTGAACTCCAACCTAATCCCATCTGCCAGCACTTGGCCCATAGCCCTGAATGTTATGCTGTGCCACATGCTCATCCAGACACTTTTTAAAAGACAACCTGCCTCTACCACCCTCCACTCTCCCAGGCAGCGCATGTCCAGCTACAGGTAGAAAACTGCCAGGACCTTGTCCAAGCAGTCATGTTGCACATGCAAATCTGGGCAGATAGTCTTGGCAGATCATTCAACTGTACAGCAGAGTTAATCCAGAACTCTGTGCGATGACATGCCACTTTTCAACACTATCACTGAGGCCAACCGTGCCCCAATCACCACCTTAGTGACCAACTTAATGCCAATCAGAGATTATACCTGGAGCTTCCTCCTTTAGTGAACCAATATTGTATTATACGGTGTATTTATTCATATTTCAAAAATACCAAGTTAGTTTATTAAAAAAATAACCAAACACACAACTAATTTGTGAAAAAGATGTTTGGATTTGAGTCAGAATTACATAGATCAATATTCCAACAAAATTTAAGTTGATGAGGACGAGCAATAATAAACAACGCTAAACAATACTTCAGCAAATATTACACAACTACCTAAACAATCATACTGTTTTCCACTTACACTTCTCTTACATTTTAGCCAAGTCTCAAAGCTAAAGGTTCTCAAGAGAATCATAAAATCTACCATCAGTATTACAAAATATTGCCAGTTTATAAATAAATGATATTCGCATCGTTCCCCTAAAGCATGACTAAACTTCAACAGTGAAATTGCATTAAATCCTTCCAAACTTAAGCCACATGTGGAGAGGACATTGTGAGATATATAACATATGGATAAAGTGCTGGTGCTGAGATGTCTGTCACAAGTCATGGTAGCGATGGAAGCAATTTGAGGTGATGAATTAAGAGGCTTACACAAATAGGATATTGCTTTTAAGTGTGCCTTTCCTCAGTAGCATATTGGTACCTAAACATTAAATATTTCTAATGACAGCACACTTAACACACAAGGTACACACATCAGTGAACAAATTTAGCATAGCTCCACTGCCAATACAGAATCCTGAGTGGAGGTTGGAGAAACAGTCAAAGGGCAGGATATTCGATTCAGTGTTGTCTGTTCTGTTCACTAATCACTTGAAAATTAAAAATGCCATGAAGTGGACATGCTGCCCTCCATGCCAATTCATGTGCTCTGATTGATTTAGCTTTTATGCCTGGAATGGAGATCGTAAGATTTGGTTCTAGATAATTTCATAAATGCCGAGGATGAGAAGGCTGGAATTCAGCCAAGGAGACAAACATAATGTTCATGAACTACACAACCCCTTACATGGAATTTGTTCAATTTATTTACCACCCTGCAACGCAACACCAGGCACTCACTGCTGTAGATTTAATCTGTGTGATTTAGTCAGAAAACCCAGTTTTCCGAAGAACACAATCACTGCAAGTCTAAGTGCTGCCTTCAGGAAACCTTTAAATCCAGCAATGGCAGGGTGGAAAAGCTGCACTTTAATGTACTTAAAATAATAATAGATCCCTTAGCACTCATGTTAGCTGGCACTGTTAATGGTTCTCTCTCTTCAGCTTTTGTCCCTCCCTGGTGTGTGGAGGCTGAAATTCTGTGGGTTCTGATTTCACAATTTCAGTAGAACAAAAGCCCTGGTTCTGGAGTGAAGTCAAGAGATCTGAAACGTTAACTCTGTTTCTTTCTTCACAGACACTGACAAACCTGCTAAGTATTTCCAGCATTTTCTGTTTTTATATTAGAGCAAAATCCCTGTCTGCCATGGAGTAGGTGACAGACCCTCACTCTAAATCCAATGGCTGGGTTCATTTTTTGGTCAGGTTGAAAGGTCAGTAGGAAGTAAAATTAGACAGGGTTTAAAATGGTGCTCAATCCAATCATGTCAATCTCCCCCCAAGAGGTTTAGTTAAAAATGGAGTATCTTAGCCACCAGTTGGGCTGACAAGAACAATGTGTCTCAGTATCCATGTAATATAACATGGTTTGGTCATCAACCTAGATTTTCTGGACCCAATATACTCAGCAACTTGAGATAAGATCAGATATAATCTAGATGATTGTAGACTGTAACTCCCTCTCGTTTCCCTTCACAATGTACCATAAATTCATTATAATTTCCCACAATAGTCATCCTGTGGCCTCACGTCTACTAAAACCTGGTTTTGGACAGTCTAAAATGCAGTTTGCTTTGAAGCTGGAGCCACCCCAACTTTAACCTGTCAGGTCCTTTTTAGACCAGCCATGAACTTGCCCCATTTTTACCAAGAGTTCTGGTTGCCACATGTGTTAGTAAAATTGATTTCGTGGTGACATTATGGCATTGTCATGACATCATTATTCCAGCATACGCATGGTCAAATGTCACGATCAACCATGATAGTGAACAGAATATTGGGCCCCCATCCAGTAGCCAGTCTACATATAGCCTTGAACTTCACAATATCAAGGAAATTTTGAGCTCACCTTGGCGTTCCGTGGGAACGCTGATGCAGGCGGAAAATATGAAGGGAATTGGACAACGCGATTCTCACTGGAGAATGTGTTTTTCCCAATTTTCCACACCCCTCGGCAGTGACATCATGAGGTTCATGCCCACAAGGGGTGAGAACGTCATTTTAGCAGATTTCAATATCACATTTAAATTTAGTTCATAAATCTGGAATTAAAATCTAGTCTAACAGTGACCACAAAACCATTGTTGAATGTCATAAAACCCATCCGATTCACTAGTGAGAAGAAAGTCTGCCGTCTATAAGTGGCCTGGCCTCCATGTGACTCCAGAGCCACAGCAATGTGGTTGACTCCTAAATGCCTCCTGAAATTGCCTAACATGGCTCAGTTGTAACAAACTGTTACTAAGTCTAAAAGGAGTGAAACTGGGTGGACCACCTGGCATTGACCAAGGCATTGCAAATGACAATGGGACATTCTGCCCTGTCGACCCGGCAAAATTTACCAAATTAACAACTGGGGGCTTGTGCCAAAATTGGGAGAACAGTCCCCTAAACTAACAGCCTGACATCGTCATTTTCACAGAATCATTTCACCAATGACTGTCCCTCCATCATAAGGTCAGAGTTGGGATGTTTGTGGATGATTAGACAACGTTTAGCACCATTCACAATTCCTCAGATCCTGAAGTTGTCCAGATATACATACACACAAGATCTGAAAAATATCCAGGCTTGGGCTGATAAATGGTAAATAACATTCACGTCACACAAGTGCCAGGGAATAGCCATCTCCAACAAAAGAGAACCTAACCAGCTGCCCTGGACATTCAATGGCATTACTATTGTTGAATCTCCATTATCAACACCTTTGGAGTTACCAATGATCAGAAACTGAACTGGACTAGCCATATAAATACTGTTGCTAAAAAAGCAGATCAGTGCAGATCAGTGGAGAATAATTGGTCTGACTCCCCAAAGGCCATCAACCATCTATAAAGGTGCAAGTCAGGAGTGTAATGGAATACTCTCCACTGCCTGGATGAGTTTAGCTCCAACAACAGTCAAGAAGCTTGACACCATCCAGGACTAAGCAGCCTGCTTGATTGGTACATCATCCGCCATCTTCAAACATTCACAGCCTCCACTACCGACGCAGTGGCAGAAGTGTGGACCATCTAGAAGATGCACTTTAGGAACTCACTAAGACTTGTTTTAAAAGTACAACCTCTACCAGTTAGAAGAACAAGGGCAGCTGAACACACCACCTGCACGTTCCCCTCCCAGTCTCATGCTATCCTGATTTGGAAATATATCGCCGTTCCTTCATCGTCACTGAGTCAAAACCCTGGAACTCCCTTCCTCACGGCACTATGGGTGTACCTGTAGACTGCAGCAATTCAAAGAGACAACTCATCATCACCTTCTCAAGGGCAGTTAGGGATGGACAATAAATGCTGCCAGTGATACCCACACCCCATGAATATTTGTTAAAATGCATAAAAATTAACTATAATGCTACAGCAGCCCAGCAGCATATGTGTGTTCCCACCTGTTTCTTTAATTAAATGTTTCTTGGGCTCAAATTCAGAGGTCCAAGCATCAAAGTATCTGCAAAGCTAAAGTGTGATCCCAAGAATCACGGCTGCTGCCTAATATTTGTCAGGGGCAGCAAAGTGGGAATAGAAAGGGCAGCTGGGTGCCCTTGGGCTGGCATGGGCAAGATAGGCTAAATGGCCTCCTTCTGTGCTGTAACTTTTCTATGGTTCTATGAAAGTGTCCACAGATGCATCTTTCCTGGTGATATCAACAGGAATGGAATGTATATGCTTACCACAGGGAGATCTTGGACTTGGACATATATAAAATAGGTAACCAAAAGGTACAAGTTGCCTCAATCCCAATCTCATTCTGCACTTTATTATATGGTATTACTTGTACAGTGTGGTATTGTAACATCTATCCTTTTAGCCACACATACATATGTGCCAAAAAGCAGGGAAGATTTGACACTGGAGCTGTGATTCCTCACCATGGATTTTAATTTTAAAAATTTAATCTTCTGAAATTAGAATGTGCAAATTAAGAGAATGTTTTCCCAGCAACATTTGACATACAGATTTTTTGAAATGTCAGAAGTTACTTTGATATTGTGATGAGATTTGTGAGAGTAACTATTGCAACTATTTGATGCAATGAAAGAGAAATCACCAAGCTTTCGAGAAACTGTAAGATTAGGATAAGATTGGATCATAAAAAATAAGATTCAATATAATAATCTGAGCAAAAATTCCCACTGCTTCACCGATGATTTAGATGAGTGTTTCCTCACTGTGCTTGATAAACAACCCGCACATCTTGCTGGAGTGCAAGGGACACGCACACACACACAGTCTGGGCTGCTGCCCATGAGGGCTGGCCACTTCTGAAATACAAGCCCACCCTATGGGAAGTGGGCCTGACACAGTTATGGACAGATCTCCCAGGGCTTAGTGAGCCTCTGCCGGCTGGGGAACAAGTGCAGGACGTGAAGCCTGTGACGATTCCTCCCTGACAGGAAGAAGCCTGAGTGACTGATATATGTTTAGACCAAAGCCAAGACCTGCTCCTGCAAAGCTGGTCTCCAGTTTCCAGCTGGCCACATCCTCTGGCTACTAAGCAGCGATGATGTGGAGATGCCAGCGTTGGAATGGAGTAAACACAGTAAGAAGTCTCACAACATCAGGTTAAAGTCCAACAGGTTTATTTGGTAGCACAAGCCACTAGCTTTCGGAGCGCTGCCCCTTCATCAGGTGAATGGGAGTTCTGTTTGTGAACAGAACTCCCACTCACCTGATGAAGGGGCAGCGCTCCGAAAGCTCGTGGCTTGTGCTACCAAATAAACCTGTTGGACTTTAACCTGGTGTTGTGAGACTTCTTACTGTGCTTACTCCAGTCCAACGCCGCATCTCCATATCATGACTACCATCGACACCGGAAACTGCCGGCTCCAAGTGGCGAGGATCTCCAAGAAGATTGCGCATATCAACACAGACATCAAGTTTCTACAAAGATGCAAGAAAGCAGACAAGATACCGAAAGGACTACAGATCACGAACCCACTCAGGTCAACCTATAACACAGACTACGCTGAGAGACTTTGCCGTTGCACCTCTCTCACACTCCACAACCACCTCATACACCAGCTCTACAGCAAACGCCGCATCCTGGAAACCAAGATAGAGTCCATATCCTCAACTTGCGCTCAGGATGCAGACCAGCTGCGAAACTCTGCCAAGCAGACGAGACAAAGGAACTGCGCCATCTCCATGCACACCAAGAACAGGAAACTTGAGAAACTCGGTATCACCACCAGCAGCAACCAAGCCTCCCTCGGTACCTCAATAGAAAAAAGTACCACTGCAGGGAAGGCCATTGTCAACTTGTCGGACTACATACTTCAACCAGATGAAATCGAAGTTCTCAGCCGAGGGCTTAATTTCTGCCCCACCACCAAAATAGACCCCATCAGTCTCGCAGCAGACACAGAGGAATTCATCAGGCGAATGAGGCTGCGGGAGTTCTTCCACAAACCCCAAGAGGCCAACAGCGAACACAATGAGACAGCTAATGAACCGGAACAGCAGACAGAGAGATCTGCAGTGCAGCAACTGAAGAGGAAAGAGTCGAATTGCACTCCTCCGGAAGGCCGCGGCCCTCGACTCGACATGCATGCCCAAGCCGGCAGGAGGTGCGTTAATGCCAGATTCATCAGCCGCACTCACAAGACAGCCCCGAACATCACCCAAGCACAACGCAACGCCATCCGCACTCTCAAGACCAACCGCAACATTGTCATCAAACCAGCAGACAAAGGAGGGGCATCGTCATACTAAACAGAACGGATTACTGCAAAGAAGTGTACCGACAACTGAACAACAAGGAACACTACAGACAGTTACCCGCAGATCCGACCAAAGAACACACCCGTCAACTCAACAGACTGATCAAGATCTTTGGTCCGGACCTTCAGAGCACCCTCCGTGCTCTCATCCCACGTACTCCCTGCGTTGGAGATCTCTACTGCCTCCCGAAGAGACATAAGGCAAACACACCCGGCCGTCCCATCGTATCGGGCAATGGGACCCTGTGCGAGAACCTCTCCAGCTACGTCAAGGGCATCCTGAAACCCACTGTACAAAGAACCCCCAGCTTTTGTCGCGCCACTATGGACTTCCTACAGAAACTCAGCACACATGGAGCAGTTGAACCAGGAGCACTCCTCATCACAATGGATGTCTCGGCACTCTGCACCAGCATCCCCCACAACGATGGCATTGCTGCAACTGCCTCAGTACTCAACGCCGACAACTGCCAATCTCCAGATGCAATTTTACAACTCATCCGCTTCATCCTGGACCACAATGTCTTCACCTTCAACCAGTTCTTCATCCAGACACATAGAACAGCTATGGGACCAAATTCGCACCTCAATATGCCAACATCTTCATGCACAGATTCGAACAAGACCTTTTCACCACACAGGACCTTCAACCGATGCTATACACTGGATACATCAATGACATTTTCTTCCTTTGGACTCATGGTGAACAATCACTGAAACAACTATATGATGACATCAACAAGTTCCATCCCATCATCAGACTCACCATGGACTACTCTCCGGAATCGGTTGCATTCTTGGACTCATGCATCTTCATCAAGGACGGTCACCTCAGCACTTCACTGTGCCGCAAGTCCATGGATAACCTCACGATGCTCCATTTCTCCAGCTTCCACCCTAAACACGTTAAAGAAGCCATCCCCTACGGACAAGCCCTCCGTATACACAGTATCTGCTCGGATGAGGAGGATCGCAACAGACACCTCCAGACGCTGAAAGATGCCCTCATAAGAACAGGACATGGCGCTCGACTCATCGATCGACAGTTCCGATGCGCCACAGTGAAAAACTGCACCGACCTCCTCAGAAGGCAAACACGGGACACGGCGGACAGAGTACCCTTCGTCGTTCAGTACTTCCCCGGAGCGGAGAAGCTATGACATCTTCTCCGGAGCCTTCAACATGTCATTGATGAAGATGAACATCTCGCCAAGGCCATCCCCACACTCCCACTTCTTGCCTTCAAACAACCGCACAACCTCAAACAGACCATTGTCCGCAGCAAACTACCCAGCCTTCAGGAGAACAGCGACCACGACACCACACAACCCTGCCACAGCAACCTCTGCAAGACGTGCCGGATCATCGACACGGATGCCATCATCTCTCATGAGAACACCATCCACCAGGTACACCGTACATACACTTGCAACTCGGCCAACATTGTCTACCTGATACGCTGCAGGAAAGAATGTCCTGAGGCATGGTACATTGGGGAGACTATGCAGACGCTACGACAACAGATGAATGAACACCGCTTGACAATCACCAGGCAAGAGTATTCTCTCCCTGTTGGGGAACACTTCAGCGGTCATGGGCATTCGGCCTCTGATCTTTGGGTAAGCATTCTCCAATGCGGCTTTCACGACACACGACAACGTAGAGTCGCTGAGCTGATAGCCAAGTTCCGCACCCATGAGGTCGGCTTCAACCGGGACCTTGGGTTCAAGTCACACTACCTGTAACTCCCACGACTTGCCTGGGCTTGCAAAATCTCACTAACTGTCCTGGCTGGAGACAATACACATCTCTTTAATCTGTGCTTAACCCTCTCTCCACTCACATTGTCTGTACCTTTAAGACTTGATTAACTGCAAAGACTCGCATTCCAACCATTATTTTTTAAATTGAGTTTGTGTCTTTATATGCCCTGTTTGTGAACTGAAATCCCACTCACCTCTAATGAAGGGGCAGCGCTCCGAAAGCTAGTGGCTTGTGCTACCAAATAAACCTGGTGTTGTGAGACTTCTTCCTGGCAGTGCGCAAGGGACTCTATGCCAAGCATGTCAAGGCTGGTGACCCTGCCCGCCTCATTGCCATCAAGATCCTGAAACTGACCAGCAACACAGCCTGGGACAAGAAGGCAACACATCATCCCCCACCACCTCTAGGTGACCATCTGCAACAACAAGGAGCTCAATAAGCTGCAGGAAGGACTCACCGGGGTGGAGTCCTGTCCATCATCCAGGTCATGCTGTTGCCCACGGAAACCAGACAATGCAGCAAGGTAAAAGAACAAGATAAGAAAAAAGCACAAGGTGGAAGGGACCTGTGATTGGGGGAGTTGGAGCAGCAACCTGGGAGAAACCGAATCTGAAATTGGAGGTGCAGATCCTCACAGATTCTGCCTCCCACACTTGCTGCTCCTCCAATCATCATAAATGGGGGGTTGGGGGAGTTATACTTCCGGAATTCTTTTCCCCTGTCATTGAGATTTCAGGAGTATTGGTGAGGTTTTCAGGTTGAATTTGCCCAATGACCTCATGTACTTCGAACCCTGCATGAGCTGCTTCCACTATTGCAGGTCTTCGTGCAATAATAAACACAATTCATTTGTGCAAAGTTTCTGATTAGAATTTTGGTTTTACAATGTTTGCGGTATGTTTTTACTGGGCTAAATCCATGCGGGGAGGTGCAGAATGGGATTCACATAGCTCAGGATATCTTTAATGCCTCAATGTCTTGAATTGCACTTGTGTAAAATGACTGACATGCAGAATTTCCGACAATGATAATAGGTTACGTGCAGGGTTCAGCGTAATGGCTTAGTAGCAAACAGGTGAAAAACACTGGGCCCAAATTCTGATCATTGCCAGCGTAGACTGACACTCCATAAAGTCAGAAATAAAGTTCTCAGCTTATTTTACAACTGCGGGAGGCAAGCAATCAAAAGTCACGCATTTTTGTTAAAATACTGCAGCAGCTGATTTACATTATGTCTATGAAAGGAAACCAAGCCAGGTTTGCCATCTTTTTACATCAATAGTCTGCAGGAGCCACTGAAATCTGATTGTGCTTCTCTTGTAAATTCTGAAAACCATTCCACATGGGCTACTCAACAAGACCATAATGATGTTTTATGGCAATTTGCTTTATCATTGTTTGCTCTGCCAAGTAAAGTTTATATTACACTGACAAGTTAACTATTACCGCTGAACTATGGTAGTTACAGGCAAAATATTCCATTAACATTCCACTATTCAAAAATGGACACTCTACTATTTTCTGTTTTTTCTTTTGGGAATGAGCTTTGGTAAATGTCTATATATAAACATGATATGGGAATGAATTAAAAGTCTCCACCACCAGGACTAGATATTGCCCTTACCCTACAGATCCTCAAAACCCTTGTCCTTTTGCCATCTTTAAATGCAACTTTGCCATTTCTTCTCGTCTTCCTTCTATTTTCCACTCCAAGAAGCACCAATTTATTAGCAGCACCTGCAATGTGTCAGTATAAAGTTCAACTCACTGACATATAATTAATAGTTCCTTGTTCCCCACACATTATACTTATATCCTCATCTTCCGCCACTTCTACTGCCTTGATCCACCCTGCCCTTAGAGATCCTGCAGCCTCATGTCTTTTCCACCAATTTCTTCAACTCTGGCTTCTCGGCTTCCCCTATTCCTCCCATGGTCTTCAGCTGCTCCATCCCTATTCTCAGGAACTCCTTTCAATTTCCCTCTGCCCCAACAATTCAATCTCCACTTTTGAAGCAATTTCTTAAAAACATAATTTTAGCCAAGCTTTCAATGTTTTCTCTTAACTCTACATCAATATCTTATTCTTCTTTACTTTTCCCCTCTGGAATGTTTTTCCATGTTAGGTCTTGTATGAATGCAACTTACTGTTGCATGAAGCACACAGACACGTGCTCAGAAGCAACTTGGAATCAATCAAGCCTTCAATAGATAGGTATCTTCTTTCCAACTGATCACCAGAGACCTTGTGAAATATATATGAGATATATATGGAAATACATAACACCTTACATGATGTTTGGATATCTCCACCTCATTGTTTTCCTAGTTGTGTTAAAACATCAATCAGAACACCGCAACAGATTATGTCAAAGTTCAGAATCAAGAAATCATGTGCAATTCATTCTCTGCTCTACTGCTGATCTTAGCAAAAAATTAAAATATTTGTGCCTATTTTATTAAGTCATGCACTGGACTGCAAGTGAGAATCCCGACATATTGTCTGCCCCACTTTTTAAAATAGACAGGATAATCTAGTAAAAATCTGATACTGAAACCTGATGAAGACAGTTGTCAATGATGATATAAATTTGTTAACATATGTAAAAACATATGGAAATGTTCACTTGAAGGAATGCGTAATAAAATAGAACGGTTCTACATCCTTTTCCCACCGTCCCCCAGATAGAAAATACAATATGGAACTTTAATTTTCAAATTCCAAGTACTGAATGCTAGATCTATAAAGAAGTACAAGGGTAAATTTTACAAATTCCCATTTGGTGCCACAGACATGAATTTGGAAGATTAACCAACCGTACAATGTCGATTAGGATGCTGATTTCACAAATATGTGACCCGAACCTCACCAGTCAGACATTCAAAGGGAAGTCATATTAATGATTTTCAGGATAGAGCACTGGTGTAAATCACACATTATGAATTCCTGGTACATGCTTTCCCTGGGTGAGGATCCCTGCCAGTAACGTCCAGACAAAAAGGAAAGACAGGTTTCTGAAGCTCCACGCCAGTAATAGCCATCCTATTGAAGTTTAAAATTCAGGAACATCAATATGGTATTTTAAAATTGAGGCTGCAAATGTAAAATCCATTTATGGTTGGGGCTTTGTCAAGCTTGCAACAAGCTGTTTCAGCCCCATATTGTAGTATTTTATCCATGGTATTTACTCCTGGCAGAAAATTAATTGAGCAGCAAGTATCCAGAGGTAGTGGACAGCTTTAACTAACTTTCTAAATTTGGTTTAGGCCTAAATCACTGGTAAGAGCTGATTGAAAAATCTGAAACCAATAAACAGCCTCAGGGAACAGAAGTATAGTGGTACCTAAATAGTGCTGTCTACAACATGAACAACATGACACTGAGTATTCAGTGCATGTCATGGCAAATAAAAAATGCTAAAATTAGAGCATAGAACTGAATTCTGCTTTCCAAACTGATTTATTTACCATGTATAGGAGGCTTTTCACCATGTTCACATTCTATCCTAAATAAAGAGTGCGGAGCACATTTTCATTCCTTGAGTTAGCAAAGCTACATAATCCAAAAAGTAATGAAGCCATGAATAATTTATAAACGTCATCCTCACCAGTAGGATAAAAATGATTTTCATGTTACCCACTGCGTAGTCTATAAATGTCAGGATTTAAAATATATACACCTATATTAATAACACATTTTTAAAATACTTAGGATTTAATTTTAGTGGGTACTATTATAAGCACATATGGCACATTAGTTCTGCTGATAGTTAGGTGAGCCAGCTTTTCTCTCTCTTCAGTTGGACTGTCATGTAGAAAATTCTCTAAACCAGGATTTAAGCTCAAATATGCGGGCTGCTAGAGGCATAAATTCTTCATAAATGTCATGCCCAGCTCCATGAAACATATAATGCTCCAATCAAATAGCCCTGGCTATTCACACTGAAGATGACAACAGGTCAGGCATCTTAAATAGGTTGGCTGATGCAGTTAAGTTCTCACCATAAGTTGTGGTTGTGTTCCTGAAAATGACAACTTCAAATGAATCATGAATTATCATATGAATCACTGTTAAAGATGGAGTTAGGATGCTTCAGACAGTTTTTTCCCAGAAAAAAAACAATGTACCAGTTGAAATACTGTACCATACATGTACAGCACTGTGCAATCCTAGCTGAAATAGCTTGCAAAATACAATAAATCATTGAATATAACGGAAACACTAAAACATTGAAATTAGATAATGCTAAATCACTTAAATAAGCCCTGAGCAGCACAGCTTCAGTGTCTCACCCACAGCACTCCTGAAACTCAGCTCAACTTCCACTTGCTTTCCTTTCCCATTCTGATTCTTTCTCATTTCTCTCACTCTCAATTCTCCCTTCCCATTCTGTTGCCTCCTCCTTTCCAATTCTGTCTCTCTCTCAGCAACCATGGGTCTAAGGCCATGCCAGATTTCACTGTAGTGTCTATGATAGCAACAAGGGTCAGAAGAAAACATTCATTCATTCATAGGATTGAAGTAACAAAACTGAAGGAACAAAAACAAAATTGAAGAAATTATGCTTGTATCAGTGTTGGCTTTGTTCTTAGGCACTGGCTTTGTTTCCCAAATCATAGAATCTCCTACAGTGCAGGAGGTGGCCATTCGGTCCATCGACCCAAAGAGTAATTGTAACTTTACTGAAATGGAACAAACAGATTTTGGCTGAGATTACATCAGATGTTAAAATCTATTGTGATAGAACACAAAAATATCTGCTATTTTATAGCATACAGAGCAGATTAACTGTTTGGAGTATGGCTTTTGAAACTCATGTGTTTTTTAACCGCTAGAGATAATTTGTGTGTGACAACCACCTTCCAGTGTCTTGTTCAGCAAGGAACAACAGAATATCCACTTTAGTTAGAAGTTGTAAAGTACTTAGTAACCAAGGAATAGTGACCATGGACAAATTCTGTTTTCCACACTTCTGGTGCAAAGCTTTACACTTATATGAGTGCACTTTAAGAATGCAAGTATGTATTTATCCAACAACAAGAATTCAGACAAACAATGGTTATCGGCGAGTGACAACAAAATTGTAATCCTACCAAATTAATCTAATGATGTTAAATGACAGAGTGAAGCTCAAAGGATACATTAGTGTCAAACTCCCAAGATAGATCCTAGCCAGCAATCTCTACAAAACAGATTAAAACCAAAGCATCACTCCCAGGTACTGCGGATTTATTTGATTCGTGCTGTTGGCAACAACTAGCAAATACAGAGTGACGGCATCCACTCCTCTCTTTGATAAGAGATTGGAATATGATTTCATTATTCCAGTAATTGAAGAAGAATCTGCACTTGACTTGCGGTAAACTCTTACATCCAAATGATCAACAATAACAGACACCGAGAATGATTACAAAATAACTTACATTTATATAACACCTTTCATGACCATAGAGTATCACAAGGTTTTCAGCCAATTAGTTACTTGGACATTTAGTCACAACTGTTAGAAGGCAAATATGGTAGCCAATGTGCATCAAGGTCACCACAAAGAATAATAATGGCCTGGATACCTACAGGGAGTTGGAGAGAGTGCAGAGGCGTGTGAATGCCAGGTTTTTCCTGCACAATAGATTGTTTTCTTCCATTTCTCATCCAACAACCAACCATGTCGAAAGGAAATCCAGCAGCAAGAATCCACAGACAGGAGTACTTGAGATCTTCCCTTCTGATTGCGAGAGACTGGAGTAAAAGATCAGATTTTGGTGTGGCGGGGGAGAGAGAGCTGCAAGTGAGAGAGCAAGCTAGCAAGTTTTGTGTTGGCTGAAGAAGAGTCACTGATTATGGCAAGTGGTAAAAAGAGACGATCCCGGTCCATGCATGGAGTGTTAGAAAAGCACTCACTTGTGGAACCAGCAGCTTCTGCTTCCCTTTCACTGCCAGGTTTCCCGATCCCTAGTAAACCCATATATGAGCTATAAAATTTAAATCAAGCTCCCAGTTGCACTATGGGAGCATATATTCAAAGTTTTAATGAAGTATCCCGCTTCTCAAAGGCGAGACACGCAATGAAACAAAACCTGGTGCCACTAAAATGACAACAGGTACATACATGCAGTTTGGGAACATTTTCCACGCTTTAAAGTTTTTAACCTTTCTCCGCCTCTCTCGCTTATCATGGGGTTGTTAATATCAAGGTCAATCTATTTTGTTTGAGGGATAACTGGCAACCAGAAGACTAAGAGAATTTTACTGCACTTCTTCAAGTAATTCACCTGGACCTTTCACATCCATCTGACCAGACAGGCCTAAACATTAAGGCTTACCTGACAGCTTAAAATAGAAGTTGTTCTCATGCCGCAGCAGTACCTCAGACAGCTCAGATTATTATTTTCAAGTGCTAGAATGGAACCTGAATTTATAAATCGAGATTTCTTAGTACGTTGGGGTGGGGAGGTCACACCCACTGTACTTGGATGACGATGCCAAAATTCCTCTAATATTTTGGACTGGGGTTCTGTATGAACCATAATCTTGTCATTCGGGTCAGAGTGGTGCTACTGAGTCAAGTCATCAGTTGGAGCCATTTTTAAATCAAATGTGTTCAAATATCATTGAGAATAAATAAATTATTGCCATGTAACTTCCACTGATGTAACAAAAAACTGGAAAGTCACTGGTCAGTTAGCACCTTAAAAAAAAAGGCATATTAATTTGTTAGATGTTGTGAAACTTGTTAAAATTAATCAACAGAAAATCAGGAAATCAAATCAAGCATGTTGACCTGCACTCCCAATTCTCTAATCTGTTTAGCAAAATTCCAAGACAGAAATGGGGAGTTGGAGAACTTACTGGAAACCCTTCTAGCCAGGGCAGCAATAGAAGGCTTCAACATCATTAACTCAGGGAGACAATAACCGAAATCAACCAAGGTTTTTATTCCTGACCCTGCTGGCAAGTAGGCATGGACAGATGCTGAGGACGGACAGGATCATGTGTGGCTGTATCTCTTTCACGGCTGAATATTGTGCTATCACTTTCTGTTGAGGTCAACAATGAAGAATGTCCACTTGGTACTGGAGCCAGAATTCACATAATTCATAGAATCCCGACAGTACAGAAGGAGGCCATTCAGTCCATCAAGTCTGTATCAACCACAATCCCACCCAAGCCCGATTCCCACAATCCCACGCATTTACCCTGCTAATCCTCTGACATTAGGGTCAATTTATCATGGCCAATCAACCTAACCCGCATTTGGATGAATGCTGTCAGATCTTGTGCAACAGCCCGAAGGCAAGAGTCACCACCTTCATAATGTAAGTATGAGGATGAAAAATAAAAATACAGATAACTGATATTCATTTGCACATATATGGATGGCAACCAGTACCAAAACATTGCATTAGCAAGGTTAGGAGAGTGATAGAGATCCACTTTCCATTGGTCTTCGACTTCTCCATATATCATAACAGACAATCAGTTATAAACGCAGCCCTTCAGGGCATAACTATCAAAAGTGCCTTCACTCATGGTAGATCTCACTGTAGAATTTAGATTAGAAGCTGCTGACTTTGGAATCTGTTTGTATCTACTGTAATTACAGTATGATACTGGGTCTGTCACTAACATCACAAGAACATGAGAGCAAGGGTTTTACTTGTGGGAACATGAAGATATTCCAGCTCAAGGTAACAATTGCACATCTCCTCCAGCCAATCCTAGTGATATAGTGGGGACATTCTTGCTGCAAGCTTCCAACATCAATTTGACATATTGTTGGGCTTCATTCAATATAGTGCACACTAGGAGACTGCTGAAAGGAACAGGGTGTCATGTATCTTTAGAGGATGTTTCTACGCTGGCTTTGTTAAAAACCTCACACTGAACTTGGAGCAATTACACTGCTGGCACAAGTACAGGCATCATCTGCATCCAATGACGTACCTATTCTTGGCAGGTAAACAATGCTTCTTTCAACTTGAACTTCCCATCACATTATTCAACAAAGACCGGTATTTAATAGAGCAAAATTAAATGATAACAAAATCCAGGAAAGTTTAGACATTAATATCTACTCCCCAGAATTACACGAATGGATGTCAATGGCCATGTGGAGGTAATATAACCTTAGGACAAAACATGAATTATGGAAACTGCAATTAATGTTAATTTGTTTTTACAAGATGTTTCCACTTATTCAGAACTTGCTCATACTGATAAGGAAGGTGGCATTCAGGAACAATTTGTGATGTAAAATGATCAATTGCAATCATGGAATAAAAACACTAGAAAGATTAATAAGAACATAAGAACATAAGAAATAGGAGCAGGAGTAGGCCATCTAGCCCCTCAAGCCTGCTCCGCCATTCAATAAGATCGTGGCTGATCTGATAGTGGGTTCAGTTCCACTTACCTGCCCGCTCCCCATAACCCTTAATTCCCTGAATGGTTAAAAATCTATCTATCTGTGACTTGAACACATTTAATGAGGTAGCCTCTACTGCTTCATTGGGCAGAGAATTCCAAAGATTCACTACCCTCTGGGAGAAGTTCCTCCTCAACTCTATTCTAAATTGACTCCCCCATATTTTGAGGCTACGTCCCCTAGTTCTTGTTTCCATTCTAAGTGGAAATAACCTCGCTGCTTCTACCCTGTCTAGCCCCTTCATCATCTTATATGTCTCTATAAGATCTCCCCTCAACCTTCTAAACTCCAATGAGTACACTCAATCTCTCCTCATAAGCTAACCCCCTCATCTCCGGAATCAACCTGGTGAACTTTCGCTGTACCCCCTCCAAAGCTAATATATCCTTTCTTAAATAAGGGGACCAAAATTGTACACAGTACTCTAGGTGCGGCCTCACCAGTACCCTGTACAGTTGCAGCATGACCTCCCTGCTTTTATACTCCATCCCTTTTGCGATAAAGGCCAACATTCCAATTGCCTTCTTGATTACCTGCTGCACCTGCAAACAGAGTTTTTGTGATTCATGCCCAAGGACCCCCAGGTCCCTCTGCACAGTAGCATGTTGTAATTTTCACCGTTTAAATAATAGTCCATTTTACTATTATTTCTTCCAAAGTAGATAAACTCACACTTACCAACGTTATACTCCATCTGCCAGATCTTTGCCCACTCACTTAGCCTATCCAAATCTCTCTGCAGACTCTCCGTGTCCTCCACGCAATTTGCTTTCCCACTCACCTTTGCGTCATCCGCAAACTTTGTTACCCTACACTCGGTCCCTTCCTCCAGATCGTCTATGTATATGGTAAATAGTTGAGGCCCCAGCACCGATCCCTGCGGCACACCACTAGTTACTGATTGCCAACCGGAAAAGCATCTTAATGGTTTATGGCAAACCACAGTCAAAGAAGGCACAATGCTGCCATGGTGCTAGAAGCTTTTGTAAAATACATAAATATTTTTGCATTGGCTGATATAAGGTTCTATTTAGGAAAAGTAAGGGTTGCATTCATATGTCTCATGAAATCATGCTCTCAGGAAAGTATTTTATAGTCAATTGACTATTTTTTGTAATGTAGTCAAGGTCCCACAAACAAAAATGAAATGGTAACCATTTTAAATGCTGATTGAGAGAGTACATTTTGAGCAGTTACATGGAACTTCCTACATTCACTTATGAGCGAAGATGTGGTTTCAGTTTGACTTGTATCTGCATTGGAATGCCAGCCTGGATTACATTTTCACTCTGGAATGGGGTTCAAACCTACAACTTACTGCCTTAGCAGCAGTTATGCGAGCAATTGGTCATACCATCATTATAAGTGCTATTTATTTACTTGTCTGAGATATGCAATGACTGGCCTTTCATTCAAAAGTTTAAAATGTATTTATTAGTGTCACAAGTAGGCTTACATTAACACTGCAATGAAGTTCACCACACTCCAGCACCTGTTCAGGTACATTGAGAGAGAATTTAGCATGGCCAATGCACCTCAGCAGCACGCCTTTTGGACTGTGGGAGGAAACTGGAGCACTCGAAGGAAACCCACGCAGACATGGGGAGAACATGCAAACTCCACACAGACAGTGACCCAAGCCAGGAATCGAACCCAGAATCCCTCGGCTGTGAGGCAGCGGTGCTAACCACTGTGCCACCGTAATAGGTGACTGCCATCATTGGAATGAGAAATGCCTAGTTTTTTTCCAATGGGACTTCATCTTTGAATTTAATCAGTTTTACCCCGTATTACTCTTCATTCAAAGGAGCAATGATATAGAATCATATAGAGTACAAGGCCATTATACCTATGTTGGCTGTTCGAAAAATTTATTCGGTTATTGCACATAGGTCTGGGTTGTGAGTTTTTAGTGTAGTTTGACCATTTTTAGGCTATTTTCATTTTGTGTTCACTGTAGAAAATTAACATGGTCAAGGAAGCCATTTTGAGACAAGTTCGGCTCAAGAAGTCATTCTGTAACTTGCAAATACGTTCATCAGAATTACTGTATTAATTGACCATCAATCAGAAACAGGCAATTGAATAAGTAGTGTGCTTCAACTGAATTACAATTGTAGAATCAATCATTAATCAGTAGTAATATTTTAAAAATTGGGTTACATTCAAAATTCCATAAGCTTGTTTAATGTCACTAATTAGCCAGCAGAGCTTCTAAGTACGTGAAAGGAATGTATGAGCAGATAAATTGTGCTGGCAATAAATCCTCCTGACCTGGATCAACCTCAGAAGGAGCTATGTGATCTTACATGGAACAAAATAATTGGAATATTGGTTGAATTTGTATGAGTAGAGTGTGGTCCAAAATCAGATAGGAGGACCCTGTGAAACAGCTCCATTGTATCCTTGCCTGGGATAATGAGCACAGGTAACAAATAATTGGGACCCAATTGAGTTAATTCAGCAATAACTGACAGATAATCAAGTTACAACAGGCCTCATTCGAGGTAAGGTAATGATAATTTAGATGTTGAAAGCAGAGCTTCCTTGCGAGCCACATACTGAATACTCAGTTGGCAGAATTCTGAAAGAATTGCTGTCAAAGGGGTTTGAGAGAGAGGCACTTCTACACACTGATCATCTGGATGAAGTTGGGAAAATCTGTCTTAAGTTGATAAGTTCCTCTTCCTTCAATAAAACTTCTCTTCAAATTTACTTTCCAAAGTTCTATTTTTGTCTTAATAATTAATCACTTGGTGTCCAAACCAAAAGAAATGTATTAAATTTTAAGTTGAGGGTGGCTGAAATCAATTAAGTTACAGCGAGCAACAAGATTGGATAATATAAACTTTACTAAAAAAGTTATTAGTCTCACTTCCCTGCTCTTTCCCCATAGCCCTGCTATATCTGCTTTTTACGATATATATTTGATTCCCTTTCAACAGTTGCTAGTGAATCAGCTTTAACCACCTTTTCAACCAGTGCATAACAATTCACTCAAAAAATTATTCTCTCACGTGTTTTTTTTAAAAACCAATTATCTTAAATCTGTATGCTCTGGTTAGTGATCATCCTACCAGTGAAAACTGTTTCTCCCCACCATTTCTATCAAAATACCTGATAATTTTGAACATGTTAAATTTCTCCTTAATCTTCTCTTTATGTACAGTGTTTTCAGTGCTCTAGATTCCCCCATCCTCAGTAATATTCCTGGTTAGAGTTACCAGCTGGATTTAATATATTCCTGGAAGTTTCATCATACAACCTGCCCCCATGCTCCAGCAACTCATCCACCAACACATCCATCCTTGTGATGCATTGTTTTCCATGCCAAATAGGAAGCAAAAAGACCCATTACCTGACTGGATAATGTTTGACTGTCAGCACCCCATTTCTAATACTTTTATAACTGGTAAAGAGAAATGTTCAAAAAAAATTTTTTTTAAGTTAACTTTTTAATGTCCCTATCACAAGAGTGCACACAGCAGTGTCCTGAAAATTGATCTTCAATTCCTGGAGATTCCAAGATAATTCTGGAAGGTTAGCCATTCTGTTTCTGACACATTGCCTCTGCAATATTTCCAAGGCCCTCAAAAACCTTCTTAAACTTTGGTGCCCAAAATAGGATACAATACTCCAGCTGAGATCTATGCCTATCTTGAAACTTTATCAGGAAATGAAAATTTGTGATGCACTGTTCATCCATTTCTCTGAACCGATCTGATGACTCAACTGTAATCTTAACTCTTGCCTGAAAAGAGATCAATCATAGAAACCCTACAGTGCAGAAGGAGGCCATTCGGCCCATCGAGTCTGCACCGACCGCAATCCCACCCAGGCCCTACCCCCACATATTTACCCGCTAATCCCTCTAACCTACGCATCTCAGGACTCTAAGGGGCAATTTTTAACCTGGCCAATCAACCTAACCCGCACATCTTTGGACTGTGGGAGGAAACCGGAGCACCCGGAGGAAACCCACGCAGACACGAGGAGAATGTGCAAACTCCACACAGACAGTGACTCAAGCCGGGAATCGAACTCGGGACCCTGGAGCTGCGAAGCAGCAGTGCTAACCACTGTGCTACCATGCCGCCCTAGGGAACTTACTGTGACTTTCCTACTCAGCCTCATCCCAAAAGAGGCCAAAACCTGATTTATTTTCTTCCGCCTCCTCCATCCTTTCCTTTGTGAAACCTAGGTTTCTGTCTTAGGCTTCTCCCTTCCTGACTGCAAAATCCATGAGATAGTTCCTGAACACAATCTGAACACCTTACCTATCGTTAGACAAGGATATAAATGGTTATAGAACCAAGGTAGATAAATGGAAAGAAGATAGGAATCAGCCATGGTCTCAGTGAGTGATGGAACAGGCTCAGGGACTGAATGGCTGACTCCTGTTCCTATGTGCTTATACTTTGTGTTGGTGTTTGGTGCGATTTAACTGATGAATGAGAGGTAGAATAAGCAGGACCTTTTTTCCGGAACAGCAAGAAAGTTTCCACTTCATCTTGTCATCCACTCACCCAGAAACCATCCAGTATCTCTCCCAAATCAAAACTCGGGAAGCAAAATTGGGCAGCACTGTGGCACAGTGGTTAGCACTGCTGCCTCACAGTGCCAGGGACCCGAGTTCAATTCTGGCCTCGGGTCACTGTCTGTGTGGAGTTTGTACATTCTCCCCGTGTCTATGTGGGTTTCCTCCGCGTGCTCCAGTTTCCTTCCACAGTCCAAAGATGTGCCAGTTACGTCGCTTGGCCATGCTAAATTGACCCTGTCAGGGAATAGCAGGGTAAATATGTGGGGTTACGGGAATAGAGCCTGGGTGGGATTGTGGTCGGTGCAGACTCGATGAGATGAATGGTCCCCTCCTGTGCTGTAGGGATTCTATTCTATGATTCAAAGTTAACTGGAGCAGTGGACTTGTACTGCAGTACAGGCTGAGGAGCTGTACTTTTCTGTGTCTAAATTTGTAATGTAAATTCCCTCTGTAATCTTCTCCTGTCAGTAATGGTATTGCAGCATCTTCACTGAGGGCAATGAATCAATGGATAGTTTCCTGAACCTACTCATGGCTGTGAAACAGCACAGATTGTAGGAAATGGGCACTGACTACATTCAAACTGACAGTTCTGATGCAACAGTGAGGCTGTTGTTTTTTTTAAATGAGAAGTTTGCATGTTAGTTGCTGAATTAGTCACACTTAAATAGCATGTAAAACTTTGCTACAACACCAACTGAAGCAAACTATTTCTTTTCTACACTTGAATGCTGTGTTTACATTAAATCATTCAAAAGCCTGTCGTTCTTGATCCTTTTACAAGCAGGAACAGTTTTTCCCAATCTATTTTATCCAGCCCCCTCATGATTTTGAACATCTTTATCAAAACTTCTCTTAGCCTTTTTTTTCTCTTGTTGCAATTATTACAAGATCTTGGTTCACTGCTAGGTTCCTGGTAGAGTTAGCTTCTCGAACTGAGCAAAAGGCTTATTCCAAAAGAGAGAGAGAGGGGGATGGAAAGAGAAAAGGGAAGCCCTCAGCATGTTTCCTCTGCTGAAGACTTTCTTGACACCACCTGTGTCTCTTGCAATCTCTCTCTAGTGGCTGGCAGCCTTGCTTTGAAATACTTCACCCATTGTGCATTTCCAAAAGCTTTTGAATATGTCTGTCTGTGACAGCCATTGTTTCAATTTCCAATATTTTGCATTTTGAATGTCTCTCTCTTCCGGAGACAGTTACGAGTTTCAATGGATCGCTGGATTATAACAAATCTCTCTCTCTTCACACCCCATTGATGGTGACTCGTTTGTTTTTCACCTCCACCTTGGGATATGGCCTTGCTCTGTCTCAGTCAGAATTGTAAAAATTCCAGTCAATTGAAAGCTGAAATATCATATTTTCAAAGATAAGAAGGCCTAGCCTCTTAATAAATCTCTGGGTGTCCCAATGTATTTTACGGTCAATTAAGTATTTTCTGAAATGTTGCTGCTGTTTTCATGTAGGAAATGTGGTGGCCAACTTGCATGCAGCAAGGTTCCACAACAGCAACATGCTGAATCCCAGAATATAAAACAAAAACAAAAAATGCTAGAAAGTCTCAGCAGGTCTGACAGCATCTATGGAGAGAGAATAAAGCTAACGTTTTAAGTCTGGATGACCCATCGTCAGATCTGTTTTTGTGATGTTGGGTGAGAGACAAAAATTGGCTGGTACATCAGAGAGAACTCACATGGATCTTTTACACCCTGCTGAAGAGGAAAATGGGGCTTTAGTTTTTGTTTCATCCAGAAGACAAGATGTTGACAGTACAACACTCCCTCAATACCACACTGCAGTGTCAGTCAGGAATTTGTGCTCTGAAGTGGGATTTTAACCGACAACCTTCCAATTCAGAGGCAAGTGAGCCACAGCTGGCACATAATCAGGGCAGAGGAAGTCAACTTCACCCTGCAACAATCTCTGACGACTTTCTAAAGCATCAAATTACAATCCAAATTTTAATTTTTATCCTCCACTCCAACCTAGCTCGTCAACGGCTGTGTGCAGTTTCCCTACCATCCATCAAATCCATTAGTTATAACAATGGTAAACATTGACACCAGCTGGATCAAACTAACGTCAATTCTGCTGAAGAGTTGAAAAGTTAATTTGTCTTTTCTCATTTAAGGAACAAACACATTTAAGACATCTGCTATCTATTTCCAGCATTTTCTCTCTTTTCAGCATTCTCAACGCTTATAGTTTACACAAACATATCATCTGCTCCTAGAAATTACAACACAGGAGGCCACTTGGCCTACCATGCACCACAACTGGTAAATAGGATTATTTTTCTACGCAACCTGTGTCACCCAATTACTTCCTTTGGGCCAATACAGGTTTAGATCATGTTTCCCATTAACAGTGCAATCTATTATTAACTCAGCTTACAATTAGTCATTAATAGTAAGAATCACAGAACAGATAATAGATGTAATGAGTACACGGTTATAACAGAACACAAAAGTCAAACCACTGGAATGAAAATTTCTTTAGGAATGAGTTTCTGTTGTCAGAAATTAAGAGTCCACACTTGCTTAACTCTCGGCAGCAGAATTTGTTTTTATCCAAATTTCTGAAAGTTGCTATTTCAGTCCTGAATGCAAAGGTTTATACCAATGATAAGGAAGGACTGTAGAAAAAGAGATAATCAGCCATGGATATCTAAGGAATTAAAGGAGAGTATCAAATTGAAAGAAAATGCATACAAAGTGGCAAAGATTAGTGGGAACCTAGAGGATTGGGAAATCTTTAACGGTCAACAAAAAGACACGAAAAAAGCTATAAAAAAAGATGGATTATGTGAGTAAACTAGCTGAAAATATAAAAACAGATAGCAAAAGTTTCTACAAATATATAAAATGAAAAAGAGTGGCTAAAGTAAATATTGGTCCTTTAGAGGATGAGATGGGGGATGTAATAACTGGAAATGAAAAAATGGCTGAGGGATTGATCAGGTATTTTATGTTGGTCTTCACAATGGAAGACACAAATAACATGCCAAAAATTGATGACAGGAAGGCTATGGCAGGTGAGGACCTAGAAACTATTATCACGAAAGAGGTAGTGTTGGGAAAACTAATGGGGCTAAAGGTAGACAAGTCTTCTGGTCCTGATGGAATGCATCCCAGGGTACTAAAAGACATGGCGGGAGAAATAGCAAATGCACTAGTGGTAATTTACCAAAATTCGCTGGACTCTGGGGTGGTTCCCACAGATGCCACTGTTTAAAAAAGGAGGTAGACAAAAGGCGGGTAACTATAGGCCGGTTAGCTTAACTTCTGTAGTAGGGAAAATGCTTGAATCTATCATCAAAGAAGAAATAGCGAGACATCTGGATATAAATTGTCCCATTGGCAAGATGCAGCATGGGTTCATGAAGGGATGGTCATGTTTGACTAATTTGGTGGAATTCTTTGAGAACATTACCTGCGCAGTGGACAATGGGGAACCTGTGGATGTGGTGTACCTGGATTTCCAGAAGGCATTTGACAAGGTGCTGCACCAAAGACTGCTACATAAAATAAATGTGCATGGTGTTATGGGTAATGTATTAGCATGGATGGAGGATTGGTTCACTAACAGAAAGCAAAGAGTGGGGGTAAATGGGTGTTTTTCTGGTTGGCGATCAGTGACTAGTGGTGTGCCTCAGGGATCAGTGTTGGGACCGCAATTGTTTACAATTTACATAGATGATTTGGAGTTGGGGACCAAGTGTAGTGTGTCAAAATTCGCAGATGACACTAAGATGAGTGGCAGAGCAAAGTGTGCAGAGGATGCTGAAAATCTGCAAAGGGATATAGATCATCTAAATGAGTGGGCGAGGGTCTGGCAGATGGAGTACAATGTTGGTAAATGTGAGGTCATCCATTTTGGTAGGAATAACAGCAAAATGGACTATTACTTAAATGGTAAAAAATTGCAGCATGCCGCTGTGCAGAGGGACCTGGGTGTGAATCACAAGGAGTTGGTTTGCAGGTGCAGCAGGTAATTAAGAAGGCAAATGGAATTTTGTCCTTCATTGCTAGAGGGATGGAGTTTAAAACAGCGAGGTTATGTTGCAGCTGTATAAGGTGCTGATGAGGCCACACCTGGAGTACTGTGTACAGTTTTGGTCTCATTACTTGAGAAAGGATATACTGGCACTGGAGGGAGTGCAGAGGAGATTCACTAGGTTGATTTCGGAGTTGAGAGGGTTGGCTTATGAGGAGAGACTGAGTAGATTGGGGCTATACTCATTGGAATTCAGAAGAATGAGGGGAGATCTTATAGAAACATATAAGATTATGAAGGGAATGGACAAGATAGAAGCAGGGAAGTTGTTTCCACTGGCAGGTGAAACTAGAAATAGGGGGCATGGTCTCAAAATAAGGGGAAGCAGATTTAGGACTGAGTTGAGGAGGAACTTCTTCACACAAAGGGTTGTGAATCTGTGGAATTCCCTGCCCAGTGAAGCAGTTGAGGCTACCTCATTGAATGTTTTTAAGGCAAGGATAGATAAATTTTTGAACAGTAAAGGAATTAAGGGTTATGGTGAGCGAGTGGGTAAGTGGAGCTGAGTCCACGAAAAGATCAGCCATGATCTTATGAAATGGCGGAGCAGGCTCGAGGGGCCAGATGGCCTACTCGTGGTTCTTATGTTCTTATTAAATGAAAAACAAACACTATTGAATAGTACCAAAGAATCCCTACAGCAAAAGAAGGCTATTCGCCCTGTCACCCCGTGCATTTACCACGGCTAATCCATCTAATCTACACATCTTTGGACACTAATAATTAGAAGGCTACTACCACATTCACAAATTGATAACACTGGTTATTCTGAGAACTGTTCGCCCACTCCCACCCCCTGCTGCCACTTTCACCAGCCAGCTCCTTGCTTGACTAAAGGTCAGCCTGTCAATGATCAGGGACCAATCAGTGACAAAAAGGGACATGCTAAGTGGGGAGCTCTAAATGGAAGATCCCTAGTGACATTGATAAAAACCCTAACCCTAATCCATATTGTTTTACAGGGAAATGATCATCATTCAGTGCAACCTGTTGCCTATTTAAATTGACATATAAGTTCTGTATTTCCTTGCTGAGACATGCCACCACTTCTTTTAGGCAATCCTATGCATGACTTACCAGTGAGATGGATAAATGCTCAGGATAATTTAAGTCTGCATTACATTCAACAATTAATTTACATCTGTGTACAGACACTGGTCCAACTTAAAATTAATTCCTCTGGCAATCTCATATTTTTAAAAAAACCTATGCCAAGTTACAAGAATATTTTTGTTTCAATCTTATTTTTATGTTGAAACACTGTTTAATTGATAGTTATTTTATTGCCTATCACATTTTTGTAATGTTAAAAAAACAATAGCCTTAAAATTCCTCCGCTCTGGGTTCCACCTCTAGGTATTAGAACTTTAAGCTTAATGGATCAGGGATATTGGGTGGGGTTTACAATGGACAACTGATTTGCTTGCCAATGTTCAAAACTTTCCTCAATTATTCCAATGCACAGCTGCCCAGTCTCACAATCTTCACCCTTTATGAACTTCAGCTCGTCCATAAATTCTAATGTCTATTTCCGATCAGCGCCAAATCCTGCCCATTCATCACCCTGGTCCAAATAAAAATCCTGCCCATTCATCACCCTGGTCCAAATAAAAATCCTGCCCATTCATCACCCTGGTCCAAATAAAAATCCTGCCCATTCATCACCCTGGTCCAAATAAAAATCCTGCCCATTCACCACCCTGGTCCTCACTGATCTGCTTTGAGCCCCAGTCCCCAAGTACCACAAATTTATAATCCCTATTGACCTCATCCCTTCCCATCGCTGTAACCTCATCCAGCACTACAACCTTCACACCTCCTCCCCCATCCTACAACTCTCCATAACTCGGACTCCGGCCTCTTAGGCTTCCACCTTTCTTCTGCATGATCATTGATTGCCATGTCTTCATGCTCCTCAACCCCACAGTCGGGAAATACCTTCCTAAACCTCCCACTCTCCCTTCTTTTAAGACCCTCTTTTAAGAGTGGGGTGAAAAAGCATGAGGCAAGGATAGTAGTGAGAAAATAAATCAAATCTGTAATGGTGGAAATTAGGAATAAAAAGAGGTGGAAAACACTGAACGGAATAGTTTACAAGCTTCTTAACCATAACTATTCCAGGGACAGAGTATCAATCAAGAAATAGTCGAAGTTTGTAACAATGGTCATGCAATAATTGTGAGGGGCTTTAATCTTCATATACATTGGACAAATCAAACTGGTACGGTAGTTCAAATAATCTGTTTAAAATAGTTTCTTGAAACCAACATCAAGAAATTAATAACGGATAAAAGTATTTTCACATCATGTGCAATTACATAGGATTAATTAGTGATCTTATAACAAAGGATCCTTTTGATTTGATTTATTATCGTCACATGTATTGAGATAGAGTGAAAAGTATTGTTTCTTGCACGCTATACAGACAAATCATACCGTTCATAGATAAGGAAAGGAGAGAGTGCAGAATGTAGTGTTAAAGTCATAGCTGTATTTATAGCTGCAGGAGAATTTCACAGTAACTTCCTTGCAGTGTTAATGTAAGCCTTACTTTTGTGACAAATAAACTTTAACTTTAAAGCTAGGGTGTAGAGAAAGATCAATTTAATGCAAGGTAGGTCCATTCAAAAGTCTGATGGCAGCAGGGAAAAAGCTTCTTGTGTTGGTTGGTATGTGTCTTCAGACTTTTGTATCTTTTTCTCAATGGAAGAAAGTGGAAAAGTATGTCCGGGGTTCATGGGGTCCTTGATTCTGCTGGCTGCTTTGCCGAGGCAGCGGGAAGTGTGGACAGAGTCTATGGATGGGAGGCTGGTTTGAGTGATGGACTGGACTTCGTTCATAACCCTTTGTAGTTCCTTGCGGTTTTGGGCAGAGCAGGAGCCGTAGCAAGCTGTGATACACCGGAAAGAATGCTTTCTATGTAATTAACTAATTACAATGTGTAATTTTACAATGTGTAAAATTACAATGTGTAAAATTACAATGTGTAATGTGTAAAATTTCAGTGTGGAACCTTCTCGAGGTTTAAGAGTGTAGAATCAGCTCTATTTGAAGGGACAGGTGGCCAGGCCCATCACAGATGCTAATAACAAAAACCCTCCATCTATCCTACCGCACAAAGTAATTACAATATAACAGAATCTCATGTTAAGGTTGACAGTGACAAACTTCAATCTAAGAGTCCTAAACTTAAAGTAACACAATTACATTGGCATGAGGGACAAATTGGCTAAAATTGATTGGGAATATAGATCAAGTGATATGGAGACAGATGAGCACTGTCTAACCCTTAAAAACATAATCTGAAATTCTCAAGAAAAATGCATTCCATTGCGAAACAGAAACTCCATGGGAAAAGTGAGCCATCGTGGCTTACGAAAGAAGTTAAGGATGGTACTGGATCAAAAGAAGAGGCTTTTAATGTTGTGAGGAATCGTAGTCAGACTGAGGATTGAGACAGTTTTAGAAATCATAAAGGATGACCAAAAAAACTGATAAAAATGGAAAATACAAAAATGAGAATAAATTAGCAAGAAATAGTAAAGTAGATTTTTAAAAGCTTCTCTAAGTATGTGAAGGGGAAGTGTGTAGCACGTGCAAACATAGGTCCTCAGAGATTAAAAAGGGGAGAAATTAGAATGGAGAATAAGGAAGTGCAAAACATTAAACAAATATTTTGCATTTGTCTTCACAGTAGAAGATACAAAAAGGATACAAAAAAGTGGGGCCAAGAGCCTAATGAGAGTGAGAAATTTAAACCAATTAATAGCAGTGAAAGAAAATTGCTAGAGAAATTAAAGGGACTAAAATCAACAACTCTCCTATATCCTCACTTTTGAAAAAAAGTAGCTGCAGAGAGAGAAGATACACTGGTTGTGATCTTCCAAAGCTGCCTCAATTCTAGAATGGTGCCAGTGGATTAGAAGTTAGCAAGTGCAATTCTACTGTTTAAAAAAGCTGGGAGAGAGAAATCCAGAGCTACAGGTTAATTAGCCTGACATCAATTGAGACGAAAAGAATCTATTATTAAGGAGGTCTTAATTATGCACTTAACCATAATATAGAAATCATAGAAACCCTACAGTGCAGAAGGAGGCCATTCAGCCCATCGAGTCTGCACCGACCACAATACCACCCAGGCCCTATCCCCACATATTTACCCGCTAATCCCTCTAACCTACGCATCCCAGGACTCTAAGGGGCAATTTTTAACCTGGCCAATCAACCTAACCCGAACATCTTTGGACTGTGGGAGGAAACGGGAGCACCCGGAGGAAACCCACGCAGACACGAGGAGAATGTGCAAACTCCACACAGACAGTGACCCAAGCCGGGAATCGAACCCGGGACCCTGGAGCTGTGAAGCAGCAGTGCTAACCACTGTGCTACCGTGCCGCCCTATGATTAGACAGAGTCAATATCATTTTATGAAAGAGACCAAGAGGCTGCAAAGGTATATAGACAGGTTAACCGAATAGGCAAAAAGGTGGCAGATAGTGTGTAATGTGGGGAAATGTGAGATTTTTGACTTTAGTAAGCACTAGAAAAATCAGATATATAAACAGAAAATGCTGTAAAAACTCAGCGGGTTTGGCAAGAAGAGTCAAAGTCAATTCTCTGGCTGTTCATACTGGCAAGATCTTCCGGTCCAGCCAATGGCACACCCCGCTGTGGGTTTCCCCACTGACAGCAGCAGGACCAGAAGATCCCCCTGCTGGCAAATGGTGTGGCACCTCCCACCGTGTGAAACATGTTGCCAGAGAAGGAGGCCAGAGAATCTTCCCCCACCCACCCACCCCAAAGTTTTGATTCCAATTGACTCATTCTCAGAGCTGAAAATAAAAAATCTAAATCTGGCACACCCTTAGCCTTCAAGGAAATCACAATTGATCCAGAAGATCATTTTAGCCCTGAAATTCACTGTAGGCTACCTCATGTACAAGGTGATTTCTTCCCCACCTAGAGAAACAGGTTTAATTGTATAAAGGAATACAGCAAATCATTACTTAGCACTCAATCCAGCAATCCAGGTGTACTAATCACTGGGAAAATAAAAATTAACCTAAGGTCTTATATGCCATTTCCAAAGCCTTACTATCTCCCTAGATATGGTCTATAAATAATGGCAAGTGATATTGATATAATGATTCTGAGCCAATTAACAGCAATATAAAGGTGCTGAGTTTGCCTAAAAAATTAATTTGGTGGCAATTTAATGAAAACTATCCAACATAAAGCAGCTATACATTAAAGGCAAAATCCACATCGACACCCTGCTGAGCACAGAGGCAGCTGCCTGTACAAAAAAGACAGCAACAGGATGAAACCCACTCAGCTCTAACCTGCTATGAGGTGAATATGATGGAAGCAGAAAGCATGCACACTGCCCACCTTCAGTAGAACTGACAAGGTCAGGTCCCGAATCATAACACCTGCCACTCCCCATCCCCAAGTCCAAAAACGGAGCAGGTGAATTCTTAGCCCGACAAATTTTAAAGATATGTGAACAACTGAGACTATTTGCATATAAAGCTGCCAAATTAAATCCTGTATAGAAATAACTGGGTTTTAAATTATTCATGGTAACATTGTAGGTAGCTATCCCAAATGCCCAACAATTAGAAACATTCCCTTTTTGACGTTCAAAGAGTCTGTTATTCTTGCATAATTTATTCTCAAATGTACATCTAAGAACCGGAAAGGAAAATTAAGCTTTAAGAATAAAATCATTAGTTTTATTGCTTTGGTCAGTCTCTTCTTTTTATTAACATGAATGTTTCTCATCCATTTCTCATTCTGTGGTCAGAATGTTTTGTGGTGACTTAATTATACCACAAGGATTGCCACAGCCTCTTGATTTCTGCCAACCTGCACTGCAGGGTATACGTACAGATTATTTTTTTGATGTATCATCTCGCTACACTCTAAATAAATGTTAATATGTGTGGCAGAAAATGCAATATCACTTTCGAAAGATCTGAGAGGTCTGCATGTGAAATGTGACCTGTTCAGTTCAGACAGAAAAAAGACTAATGACAGAAGTGTGATGGAGCAAGGACTGGTAGGATTCAACGAATATAAAAGTGAAAGTAGAGGGCGACTGCAACCCAATGACAATCATTTAATAAGTTACGGAGCGTGAAACAAAACCATATGTTGAATCTGGTTTCACATTGTCTTCAGTTTCCTTATTATTAAAGCATCTGCATTTTCTTTGGATTTTTTGATTGAAAATTCAAGGGTGCCAGCAGCTCATGGGTAATTTGCCTAAATGGTCACCCTTCATGTCCACATCAGCAGGGCAAGTGATTTAACTTCAAGAACTGATGCTGCTTTGCCTGACCTCTACATGTGTACGTTTTCCAGTGTGCATCACTGTCTATCAGTCAGGTACAGAAACACTGGCTTCTCTTCCACGCCAGCACTTCTTTTGCAGCTCATGGTGCTGAGCAAATTCTAGTGCCCTATAACCACCTTGGCTGAAACATGAGGCGGGACTTTCTGGCCACGCTTGCCCCGAAACCTGAAAATCCCACCCAAGATTAACGGACCTTTCCATGGTCCGCCCTCACCCACTACAATTCCCGTGGTGGGCAGACGGGAAAATTTGCCCCCTGGTGTATAAAGGTTCCATTTCTCTGGCATGGAGGTTGCAATTTGTGACTTGCCTGCACCCATTTCTATTGATGCAGGCAGCATGCTTAATTTGTGCTACTTCCTCATTGCCAGGATTTCAGCATGAAGCCGAATGGATCCCAGGCTGCTGACTGGCTACATATTCAACAGGGACAAAGCATACAAGGCTAGCATATGTTGCAACCAGCCTTCTGTTCTTAAAGGCAATCTGTCCCTCTTAAAGCTGCACAAAATAACAGGTGGGCTGCTGCTGAAATTACAAAAAGAGAAAAGCAATACCAGGGCAAAGAGATATGGTCATGGATGTGATAGGAGAGGGGCCAGGTTTCCGTGGGGTACCAGAGGCTCTCGAGGATTATCAGCAGTGCCACAAAAAAGATGTGGGATGTCAAGGTCAGTGAATGCGTCTTCACATGACAGTTCAGATCCACCATACTAGCAGCCTCACTGCTCAATGCACCTCATCAGATCACTCACCCATTAGAGGTCCCCAATACTCAGGATGCACACCCACACACTCACACAGTTCACCTTACCTCACACACTTTCCATTGATGCCAACCTCAAACCCAGCACTTACAACCTCCACATATCTCCAGCTGCTCTGCTCTGACAGGCACATCACCCAAACATATTGCAACACAATTACTGGCATTCTGCCCTCTTGCTTTCAGGACAAAGCATCCCACAAAAGAATGAAGCAGAAGAGAACAAACAGGGAACACGTATGCCTTCAACCACTGAACTTGATGGTAGAGATGTTGCTCCACATCTTGGGACCAGCTGCAATAAAGCCTTTTTCACTTGTTCTTGGGGCATGAACATGACTAGTACTGCAAGCATTTACTGCCCATCCCTAATTGCCTTTGTGAAGATTGTGATGAACCGCTTTCTTGAACCCTGCATTCCATTTGGATGGTGATCATAGGAGTGCTGTTAGAGATGAAGTTCCAAGATTTTCACCCAGTGACAGTGAAGGAACAATGATATATTTCCAAGTTCCTTCTGGTCATTGGGTCAAAATCCTGGAATTCCCTTTCTAACAGTATTGACAGTATAATTACCACACATTGACTGCTGCAGTTCAAGGAGGTGGCTCACCACCACCTTCTCAAGGACAATTAAGGATGGGCAATATGTGCCAATGGATGGTGCATGGAGTACTGATCAAACAGGCTGCTTTGTCCTGGATGGTACCAGCCTTCTTGGGTGTTGATTGAACAGCATTCATCCAGGCAAGTATTCCATCACACCCATGACTTTGAACCTTATAGATGGCAGAGTGACTTTGGGGAGTCAGGAGGTTGACTTACTCTTTGCAGAATTCCCTGCCTCTTGACCTTCGCTTGTAGGCAGAATATTTATGTAGCTGGTTCAGTTCACTTTCTTGTTAATGGTAACTCCCTGGATGTTGATAGTGGGGGATTCAGTGGCAATGCCATTGAATGTCAAGGGCAGATGATTATATTCTCCCTTGATAGAGATGGTCATTGCATGGCATTTATGTGCAACAAATATTATTTGCTACTGATTCCCCAAGCTTGAATGTTGACACGGTTTTGCTGCAAATGGTCATGGACTGCTTCATTATCTAAGAAATCACAAATAGTAATGAGCATGGTGCAGCCATCTGCAAATATCCTTACTTCTGGCCTTAATGAAGGGAAGGTCATTGGTGAAGCTGCCAAAGAGGGTTGGGGCTAGGATACTACCCTGAGGAATTCCTGCAGTGATGTCCTAGGACTGGGACAATTGATTCCTGTGCCTTCCAAATGGATGGCATACTGACATATACTCAAGAAGTTGCCCTGAAAAGTCGAGGATACAATAAAGCTCAATGCTACCATGGCCTTACCAGTGCCATCCTCATCCTGCTATAAGGTTCCATCTCAGATTATAGGATATGACACAGTTTAATGACCAACCCTTTGTTGAACAAGTCAGAAATGCCTCATCAGCTAGTTGATATCTGACCCTTTAAATAACGCTAGCCAGCAGTGGGGGAAAGGAGAGAAGGGTCCTTGTGCCATTGACTACTTTGTCAGCTGGATGTGATCAGTACATTGGAAACTGTCAAGTAGCCATTCCGGCTGATTGATATCATGATGATGCCATCACTCCTGTTGCTTCCACAGTATAGTCGGTGCAGACTTGATGGGCCGAATGGCCTCCTTCTGCACTGTAGGGAATCTAAGGTTTTCTGCATGACAAACCCAAACTAGTACCACACAGAAAGTGACCAGAAATACAGATGATCCATTTTCTTGATTCAGACTTCCTTAGAGCTGGCACAAGCAGTCCAATGGAGTTCAGTTTCATACCATAGTGTGTATTGTAATAAGCGTTACATCACAAACTGATCAACACCCCAATATTAGGAACACTAAACAGCAAATGAGGAAACAATCAATCCATTCTCCTACAGAGTACAATGATTTCAAGTGGATAGTTAACGTTTGAATTTCCTACTCATTTCCTGATAGAGATGGATCTACTAAAACTGAAAGATCCAAGGTTCAATGTTGCTAGGAACTGTTTTTCCTCATATTTACTGAGCTTGAATTCATATTTTGTGGCAGTGTTGCTCCTTCAGATGGAGGAGATTGAAAAGGTGATGATGGATTATAAGGCAGTAATTTAGTTAAAGGTTCAGGAGAGATTCAGAAACTGCAAGAGTGAAGCCTGGGGATTTCATTTCATTTATTATTGTCACATGTATTAGTATACAATGAAAAGTATTGTTTCTTGTACACTATACAGACAAAGCATACCATACATAGAGAAGGAAAGGAGAGAGTACAGAAAGAAGTGTTACAGTCATAGCTAGGGTGGAAAGATCAACTTAATGCGAGGTAAGTCCATTCAAAAGTCTGACAGCAGCAGGGAAGAAGCTGTTATTCAGTCGGTTGGTACGTGTCCTCAGACTTTTGTATATTTTTCCCGACAGAAGGTGGTGGATGAGAGTATGTCCGGGGTGCATGGGGTCCTTGATGATGCTGGCTGCTTTTCCGGGGCAGCCGGAAGTGCAGACAGCGTCAGTGGGTGGGAGGCTGGTTTGAGTGATGGACTGGGCTTCGTCTAACCCTTTGTAGTTTATTGCGGTCTTGGACAGAGCAGGAGCCATACCAAGCTGTGATACAATCGGAAAAAATCCTTTCTATGGTGCATTTGTGGAAGTTAGTGAGAACTATAGGGATGTGGGGGTAGGGCCTGGGTGGGATTGGGGTCAGTGCAGACTCGATGGGCCGAATGGCCTCTTTCTGTACTGTAGGGTTTCTATGTTTCTATAGCAGATATGCCAAATTTCTTTGGTCTCCTGAGAAAGTAGAGGCACTGGTGGCCTTTCTTAACTGGAGGAGATTGCTCTTCAGCCTAACGTGGTAATGTACAGGCAAAATCTAGTCTTTGTTGTGTTATAAATATGGAACCATTTTTTTCAATCCAAGCTGCTCAGTATAATGCAGAGAGAAACTTACCATCCACCACATGATACATTTATCTTTCTCAAAAATAATGCATTTCCTTATTTTATGCCCTATCCTATAAGTGAACAATATATGCAGTAATTATTATGTTTGGATATTTTCTGTGGAACTCAAAGAAAGAATGCTGCTCTATATGTCTAAATGCTAATGTACCAGGTTTTATTTTGCAAGAAACAGAGAGGAACCGAGTTGGAGGAAAAATATATTTATAAATACTGAAATACCACTTTGACGTTTTACTTCCAATACACTTTACAATGAGTCAAGGCAGGTTCCATTCATTTTTCTCCTACAATATAGCCATAATTCCCAAAATTCACAAATTCAGTTTATTTTACTTAAAGTTTCACAGTCAGAAACTATTGCAAAATATGAAAACCACAATGTACACAGAGGACTTAGTACAGTTCGCATTCAACTTAAGATATGTGGTAATGAGTATTCAGTCAGCAATGCCGTGCCCAGTAATTATACATTAGAATGCACCTAATTATATTCCTTGTGTAGAAATTAAAGAATGTGTGAAATCAAGAGCCAAATTTTTTTTACTGCTGATTTCAAATGCAGATTTAAATAAATGTTCCATTCAGATCACAGCTCTGATTATCCACGCTACCAATCCTGGTGCATCTATTTCATACAAGAAAGAAGTCCCTGGAAATTTGTCTGAGAATTTTGGATGAGATGTTAAACCATGGCTTCATCTGCCCTCTCAGGTGGATATAAAATATCATTTTGGAACAGGCAAGTTTCCCCCAGTCTCCAGAACAATATTTATCCCTCAACCAACATCATTAAGAAAACTGGTCATTATCTAATTGTTCTTTGCAAATTGGCTGCTTTGTTTCCTATTTACTGCACTGACTACACACTTCAAAAGTACTGTGAAGCTCTCTGTGATGTCTGGAGATCATGAAAAGCACAGTATGAATGCAACTTGTTTCTCTCATTCTTTATGTCCTACTGGCTAAATATGGATAACAGGAAATAATAGTCCATAGATAGATGTAAGTTTTTTTATATAGCACCATCACAGGGGGAATTAGCTCAGTTATTTTCTTTCATGTTGCCAATCTTGCATGTCCATTTACTTATACCTATGGATGTTTTCTGAGTTAACAGTTGCAACAGCATTGAGAAAAGCACATTGCCACACAGCATATCAGTGCGATCAGGTTTCACTATGGGGTAAGATAGCTGAGCTAATATACCCCTGACAATCATTGCAAATGAAAGCCAAATCCAAACTGCTAAAATAACAGTAATAAATACACCAAATTCTCTGAATATGCTAAATTTTCCCTCAGTGTACCCAAACAGGTGCCGGAGTGTGACGACTTGGGGATTTTCACAGTAACATCATTGCTGTGTTAATGTAGGCCTACTGTGACTAATAAATAAAACTTAACACTATCAAAATCTCAGTCTGCATTATATACTCAAAGAGCAAAATACATGTTCCTCCTCACTACATCTGGAAAAGTGATGTTTGCAGTGAAAATGAATATTTATCATTGAACATGGCTGGGACAATGTTTGTACTAGGTGCAGGTCCAGCATTCTTTTAAAATGAGGAATCCCATCAAAAAATCCATTGAACGGAAAAAAATTGGGTTGTACAGAATCTTTCCAAGTTAAACATACAAACGTAAGAATTAGGAGCAGGGGTAGGCCACTCAATGAAAAATCCTCAATTTCCAGCCAGTCCCAAAGAAGAGTCATATTGGACTCAATCTTAATATTAACTCTGTTTCCCTCTCCACAAATACTGCCAGACATGTTGAGTTTTTTTTTGCATTTTGTGTTTTCAAATTTCTAGCATCTGCAGAATTTTGCTTTTATTCAATTTTTATTTCTTTGTAAGACAGAGTTCTCAACTTTAAAGTATGTTTAAGTCAATCCTAAGAGATTTCAATTCTGTTTCCTCCCATAGTCCAAAGATGTGCGGGTTAGGTGGATTGGCCATTAGTGTCAGGAGAACTAGCTAGGGTAGATGCATGAGGTTATGGGGATATGCCACAAAGCTTCATCTCATAGAATCCCTACAGTGCAGAAGGAGGCCATTTGGCCCATCAAGTTTGCATCAGCCACAATCCCACCCAGGCCCTATCCCCATAACCTCATGCATTACCCTAGTGAGTCCCCCTGACACTAATGGCCAATCCATCTAACCCGCACATCTTTGGACTGTGGGAGGAAACCAGAGCACCTGGAGGAAATCCACGCAGACACGGGGAGCATGTGCAAGCTCCACAAAGACAGTGACCCAAGCCAGGAATCAAATCCGGATCCCTGGTGCTGTGAGGCAGCAGTACTAACCACTGTGCTACCGTGCCACTCCTCCATCTCATCTTCAACTCACAAAACAATGCAGCAATCTCCAAATTGAAGTTTTGAATTACTGCTTTTTAATGCACCACCATAACTGTTTAACAATATTATTAACGAGAATTATGTTTTTAAAGCTTAATATGTCAAAGACATTATGCAATAAGACTATGATTTTTCCAGAACCATTCGACAGTTTAGGTCAAATTGACAGATTATTCCTGAAGCTATCCACTTTGAATCATTATCTCATTGCATAAACTTATTAATGTAACAGAGTCAAAACATTTTTAGAGCATTTCATTTCTCTGGCACTCCTAAGAGCCAACTCCTTTTAACTTCTGGAGTTGTTTTTCTGTAATTCTTCCACTTCTCTCCTTGTGCTGCCATTTGTAGAATTAGTCCCTGAAACCACACAAAAACATCTGTTGCACTTTGCCCTTTCATTTCCCTACCATTCACAGGTGCTTTTAATGAACACTGCAGCCTTTGTCTCAAATGACATTGAGCTCAATGGTGGGAACATGCTGGATGGGTCAAAATTTACAACGTGATTTTTTTACTCTCGGGGCCAATGGCACAAGGTGAAAGGAAAGCTTCCGGCCATCCTGAAACAGAGCATGTAAAAAATTTCTTGAGTGGTTATAGATCATCACATGACAATGATCATCAGTTTTTATGCAGAGGCTGCAGTTTACCATATTTACACAACATTAAGCTGGTGTTACAATGTAATACACAAATTTAGAATAATACTATGCTCTATTACGTTCCCTTCATTATTCTAATTATTGTGTATGATTCTCGAGAAGCTGGTTAGTAAGGGCTGAGCCACATTGACATAAAGTAATCAAGCAATGATTGGAAAACCAGCATTCAACTGCAGCCCACCAGCTCCGGGCTGTCACAATATCGGGCAGCCGACCCACCCTCCAGGCCTGGGAAAAGTAAATTTGGATGGAACATTCTTTTCGAGTCTGACCGGAACATCTGCTCCTGCCAACCCCAGAAAAATAAATACTCACCTTCCAGGTTCCTCTTCAGCTTAACCAACATGCCAAACCTGTGCATGTCACATGCTCCACCTAATTAAGACCTCATTAGCAATCATATGAACATGTGAATTAGGAGCAGGTGTAGGTCATTCGAACCCTCGAGCCTGCTCGCCATTCATTAAGATCATGACTGATCTGATTGTGGCCTCAACTTCACATTCCCACCTACCCCCAATTGGCTTTCACCCCTTTGAACATAGAACAGTACAGCACAGAACAGGCCCTTCGGCCCACAATGTTGTGCCGAGCTTTATCTGAAACCAAGATCAACCTATCCCACTCCCTATCATCCTGGTGTGCTCCATGTGCCTATCCAATAACCGCTTAAATGTTCCTAAAGTGTCTGACTCCACTATCACTGCAGGCAGTCCATTCCACACCCCAACCACTCTCTGCGAAAAGAACCTACCTCTGATATCCTTCCAATATCTCCCACCATGAACCCTATAGTTATGCCCCCTTGCTCCATCCACCCGAGGAAATAGTCTTTGAATGTTCACTCTATCTATCCCCTTCATCATTTTATAAACCTCTATTAAGTCTCCCCTCAACCTCCTCTGCTCCAGAGAGAACAGCCCTAGCTCCCTCAACCTTTCCTCATAAGACATACCCTCCAAACCAGGCAGCATCCTGGTAAATCTTCTTTGCACTCTTTCCAGCGCTTCCACATCCTTCTTATGGTGAGGTGACCAGAACTGCACACAATATTCCAAATGTGGTCTCACCAAAGTCCTGTACAGTTGCAGCACAACCCCACAGCTCTTAAACTCCAACCCCCTGTTAATAAAAGCTAACACACTATAGGCCTTCTTCACAGCTCTATCCACTTGAGTGGCAACCTTCAGAGATCTGTGGATATGGACCCCAAGATCTCTCTGTTCCTCCACAGTCTTCAGAATCCTACCTTTGACCCTGTAATCCACATTTAAATTTGTCCTTCCAAAATGAATCGCCTCACATTTATCAGGGTTAAACTCCATCTGCCATTTTTCAGCCCAGCTTTACATCCTATCAATGTCTCTTTGCAGTCTACAACAGTCCTTCACCTCATCCACTACTCCACCAATCTTGGTGTCATCAGCAAATTTACTGATCCACCCTTTAGCCCCCTCCTCTAAGTCATTAATAAAAATCACAAATAGCAGAGGACCAAGCACTGATCCCTGTGGCACTACGCTAGCAACCTGCCTCCAATCCGAAAATTTTCCATCCACCACCACCCTCTGTCTTCGATCAGATAGCCAGTTACCTATCCAATCGGCCAACTTTCCCTCTATCCCACACCTCCTTACTTTCATCATAAGCCGACCATGGGGGACCTTATCAAACGCCTTACTAAAATTCATGTATATGACATCAACTGCCCTACCTTCATCAACACACTTAGTAACCTCCTCAAAAAATTCTATCAAATTTGTGAGGCACAACTTGCCCTTCACAAATCCGTGCTGACTATCCCGGATTAATCCGCATCTTTCTAAATGGTCGTAAATCCCATCCCCAAGGACCTTTTCCATCAACTTACCAACCACCGATGTAAGACTAACTGGCCTATAATTACCAGGGTCATTTCTATTCCCTTTCTTAAACAGAGGAACAACATTCGCCACTCTCCTGTCCTCTGGCACCATCCCCTTGGACAGTGAGGACCCAAAGATCAAAGCCAAAGGCTCTGCAATCTCATCCCTTGCCTCCCAAAGAATCCTAGGATATATTTCATCAGGCCCAGGGGACTTATCGACCTTCAGTTTATTCAAAACTGCCAGGACATCCTCCCTCCAAACAACTATTTCCTCCAGCCTATTAGCCTGTAACACCTTCTCTTCCTCAAAAACATGGCCCCTCTCCTTGGTGAACACTGAAGAAAAGTATTCATTCATCACCTCTCCTATCTCTACTGACTCCATTCACAAGTTCCCACTACTGTCCTTGACCGGCCCTAACCTCACCCTGGTCATTCTTTTATTCCTCACATAAGAGTAAAAAGCCTTGGGGTTTTCCTTGATCCGACCCGCCAAGGACTTCTCATGCCCCCTCCTAGCTCTCCTAAGCCCCTTTTTCAGCTCATTCCTTGCTAACTTGTAACCCTCAATCGAGCCATCTGAACCTTGTTTCCTCGTCCCTACATCAGCTTTCCTCTTCCTTTTTAGACATTCCACCTCTTTTGCGAACCATGGTTCCCTCACTCGGCCATTTCCTCCCTGCCTGACAGGGACATATCTATCAAGGACACACAGTATTTGTTCCTTGAAAAAGTTCCACTTTTCATTAGTGCCTTTCCCTGACAGTTTCTGTTCCCATCTTATGCCCCCATTGAATGTGAATTTAGTCATGTTATGATCACTGTTCCCTCAGAGGACCATTACAATTAGGTCATTAATACATCCTGTCTCATTGGACATTACCAGACTTAGAACAGTCTGTTCTCTGGTTGGCTGTTTACAAGTCAAAAAAATCTCCAATTTGCACAAGTTCCTGCCATCTGACTCGGGCAGGAGCTGCCTGAATAAATCCTAAGGAATATTGCAACGGTCACCCTATTAGCATTTTTGGGTGCTGCTGCCTTGTTTCTATTGGACAGAGTTCTCATGATCTGCGCAATAGGTTGAGTAGTGATCATTTGTGGCAGGTTTGCTAGTGTATTGATTCTATTATTGGTCTTGTAGTCTGGAAACCCGGACTAATATTCCAGGAAGCATGAGTTCCAGTCCCATCATGGCACTCTGAGAAATTTTGTTTTTTAAATCTGAAAATAAAAAGCTGGCATCAGAAAGTGACCATGAAATGGTCAACTTTTCATTAAAACCCTGCTGCTTCACCAATAGCTAATAGGGGAAGAAACCATAGCCAGATTGGCCCCTGTGGCATCGGCAGCCCATTAACTTCTAACTGCTTTCTGCAGTTGCTGAACAAACCACTCCATTCAAGAAGAGAAAGAAAGGTTTGAGTTCATCATCACCCCTTTTGCGACCTTTGAAACATCCTAAGTGCTTTACATTCAACTAATTACTTTTGAAGTGCAGTATTGTTTTAATTTAGGAAACCATAAGATTGCAGCTGACCAGCACCCTCTCAAGCCAACCATGAGTGGGCAATAAATGTTGGCCTGGTCAGTAATGCCTACACCCTGAGAATAAACAAAACAAGTTATGTCAAGCAGTTAAGAGAGCAGGATTGGATTTCCTGAACACATGGATTTTAGTATTTGGTTGAATGAATAGCCCTTAAATTATTTTAATCATAAACAATATTTTCCTTTGATGTCACAAGTTTGCTACTGGCATCTGAGAAGATGAAAGTCGCACAGTTCCAAGGTATAACAGCTGTTCATGACATGTGACATGCAGAATAATTGCTTCACATTACTGCAGCTAAGATAATACCATGTGTTTCAGCAGATCAGAATGGAACAAATGTAGTTTAGGCTCTTTTTTTACACAGAGTGAAGCCCCTGTAAAACTTCAAAGGTTTTTTTAAAATCACAATGCCTTGTCATTCAGTTTTGTTGGGAGAATAAATAGCCTCGATATTGGCTGGGGAAAAACAAGTATAATTCTGTCTTCTCATCAACCAGCCATGATCAGTACCCCTCTCTATTCCCATCAAGGCCTCCTGCACTGTTCCAACCTTGCATGTTGTGAGATATGAATTGCATTCCCAATATAGCTTTTAATGCTTTCTCAAAATCAAGGATGTCAACATAAGTTTCCTGTGGGTCATTTGCGGTCCTCCAGTCTGCACATTGACATTAACAATTTTAGACTCCGCCATTTTTGGCAAAATCAGCAGGGTTTGGGGCTATATGATAAGAACATAAGAATTAGGAGCAGGAATATACCATATGACTCTAGAGTCTGCTCTAGTGTTCAATATATTCAATGAATACACTGAGATTTGGGATTGGGGGGCAGCCCCGATTGCTTCTCCCATCATGGCCAGCCCCACCCTGCATGGCCAGCCCCGATCAACTCCCTCCCTGCCCCACCAATTGTTGTGCAAAGTGCGCAGTCCCCACCACCACCACTGATGGACCCACCCCTGGTGTGCACCACTGCCCCCACCCCCCAAAAGGCCCCAACCCCTTAGCACTGCGCAGTGTCCCATGGGCAGTGCCAAGGTGACAATCCCCGTGACACTCAGGGGGCAATTTAACATGGCCAATCCACCTAACCTGCACATCTGGGAAGAAACCAGAGCACCCGGAGGAAACCCATGCAGACACAAGAACGTGCAAACTCCACACAGACTGTGTCACCATGCCGCCCTATATATCACACTTGTACTGTTGGCCATAGGTCACTTGCAACTTATCAAATTATCTGACCACTCTACTTGTGAGATATGAATTGCATTCCCAATATAGCTTTTAATGCTTTCTCAAAATCAGGGATGTCAACATAAGTTATTAGAATGCCTCTTCAATTAGCCAATAATTGTAAACAATAAACTTTTATATTCCTTGGAAAAAAACACAGTAGTACTTTTTATGGTTTTTTTCTTTTTCTCCCCACTCACCTGTAGATAGACACAACCTATGTTAGGGACATGAAATTCCACAGGGCATGCAGACAGCTGTTACCTTGGTGAAGAGGCTGTTCTTCACCCCCACACTTCAGCTTACTGATTAACGAAAAGGTATTTTGTTGCTGATCGACTTTAAACCCGGGAAAACAGGGCCAAGTTATAGTATCCAGCTGCCAACTCAGATTTATGAGATTAATAGATTCCTTTTGATGTTTGATGATACTATGATGCATGATTTATTTGAAAAGTTCATTTATAGTTTTTCCACCTCGATGAATCTGATTGAAATTGGAAGAAACAGTAAAGCCAATATCCTTAAGAGTTTTCAAAAAAGGTAGTAGAAAATTCAGTCCCTCCAGCCTTTTGCACTGTTCCACCCAATCATAACTTTTAAAATCTTCATATAGATCGGATGAATCAAATTGGAAAAAGTAGCCTGTAGGATGAGTTCAATAGAGTGCAATCAGGACAGTTTCTTGGTGCAATATATGTTGAACCAACCAGGGAACAGATTATTTTGGACTTGGTAATGTGCATTGGCACAGGATTGATTAACCACCTCATAGCAAGGGATCCTCTAGGTAAAAGTAATCATAACATGATTGTGGAGGATGAAAGATTTGGGTCTGAAACTATTGTTTTAAAATTAAGTTAAGGGAGTTAAAAGGGTCAGAAGACAAAGTTGGCTAATCAGGAACGGGAAATAGGTTAAAAAGTAAGTTGGTATAGAGGCAGTGGCAGACATTTAGGGAGATATTTCATAATTCTCAACAAACATATATTCCATTGGGAAAGAAAGATGATATGAGAAGGACACATCTTTATGGTTAAGGAAGTTAAGGATCGTATCAAATTGAAAGAAAAGACATACAATGCTGCAAATATCCATGGTAGCCCAGAAGATTAGGAAAATTTCAGAAACAAATTGAAGATAGCTTAAAAAAAAGAGAAAGAAATTAGAGTATACTAGAAAACTGGCAATAAATATAAAACAGACAGCACAATCTTCTACAAGTACATAAAAAGGAAGACAGCAGCTAACTCAAACATTCGTCCATTCGTGGATAAGACTGGGGAATTAATAATGGGAAACAAGGAAGTGGCGAAGACTTTGAACAAGTATTATGTATCTGTCTTCAAAATAGGAAACACAAAAAGTTTGTACTCAAAGGTCTGAAAGGAAGTGGCTGCAGAGATAGTGGATCATAGAAACCCTACAGCACAGAAGGAGGCCATTCAGCCCATCAAGCCTGCACCGACAACAATCCCACCCAGGCCCTATCCGCGTAACCCCACATATTTACCCTGTTAATCCTCCGACACTAAGCGGCAATTTATCATGGTCAATCTGCCTAACCCGCATATCTCTGGACTGTGGGCGGAAACCGGAGCACCCGGAGGAAACCCACGCAGACATGGGGAGAATGTGCAAACTTCACACACACAGTGACCCGAGGCCGGAATTGAACCCGGGTCCCTGGCACTGTGAGGCAGCAGTGCTAACAACTGTGACACAGTGCCATAATCTTTCAAAATTCACTAAATTCTGTAAATGTCCCAGCAGATTGGAAAACTACAAATATAACACCACTATTCAAGAAAGGAGGGAGACAGAAAGCAGGAAATGATAGACCAGTTAATCTAATATCTCTCACATTGGGAAAATAATAGAATCCATTATTAAGAAGGTAGTAGCAGGATATTGTGAAATTCATAATAATATCAGGCAGAGTCAACATAGTTTCATGAAAGGGAAATCATGTTTGACAAACTTACTTGAGTTCTTTTTTAATGTAACAAGCAGGGTAGATAAGGGACAACCAGTAAATCTGGTGTATTTGGATTTCTAAAAGGCATTTGATAAGGTGCCACATAAAAGGTAAGAGCACAAGATAAGAGCTCATGGTGTTGGGAACTGATTTATTAGCATGGATAAAGGGTTGGCTAACTGAAACGAAACAGAGTATCAGGATAAATGAGTCATTTCAGGTTGACAAACTGTAACAAGTGGAGTGCTGCAGGGATAAATGCTGGGGGTTTCAAGTTCTGACAAAAATATTAATAACTTGGATGAAAGGACAAACTGTGTTGTGGCCACATTTGATGATGATACAAAGATACATGTGAAAGCAAGTTGCAAGGAGGATGCAAGGAGGATACAAAGTGTCTGCAAAGAGTAAAGTGAGGTTAGTAGATTGGGCAAAAAATTGGCAGATGGTGTATAGTGTGAGAAAATGTGATGTTACCCACTTTGGCAAGAAGGATAGAAAAACAGAATATTATTTAAATAGACAGAGACGGAAAAAAATAGAGTACAATGGGATTTGGGTGTCCTCGAACGTGAATCAAAAAAGATTAGCATGCAGGTACAGCAAGTAATTAGGAAGGCAAATAGAATTTTGGCCTTTATTGCAAGAGAGATTAAGTATTAAAGTAGGAAGTCCTGCTACAACTTTACAGGGCATTGCTGAGGCCATACCAGGAGTAGAGTGTACAATTTTTATCACTTTACTTAAGGAGGGATATACTCGCATTTGAAGCAACTCAGATAAAGTTTACTCGGTTGATTCCTGGGATGAAGGGGTTGTCTGACTCACCAAAAAATAGGTCTAAGCCCATATAAAATCCTGATGGGAAGACCTATGAGCACTGAAATAAATCCTAACTGGAACCAACAATCAGTTAGCCTACATAAAGTAAGTAATGAATGGGTACAATACTGTCTTGTGCTAAAGAAAAATTTGAGATCCATTCAGACACAGGTTAAAGAAGCTCAACCCTCACTAAACGACAAACCCGGTCATCAGATAAAACCAGGGGACTGGGTCCTGTCAAAGGTCTTCAAGAACAGGACTCCCAACTTGTACACCTGTAATTGTGTCACCTAATGTTTTAAATATTATTATTGTAAAATATGACCAAGCTTATTTACCCAAATGGTGTAACATCAGTAAGATCCAAATGTAACTGGAAAAGGTAAGAAACAAAAGAGAATTGGGAACCATTCTGGGAGGAGTAGGGACAGGAATAAGAGCTATTAATTAAATTGATTTGGAAAACTTACAAAACGAAATATAAAAGGTGGGTTCATTGATAGAAGGAGGATATAGGATTGGATCAAAACTGACAGAACGCAGTACCAAGCTATACCTTATAGATTGGTACTCAGATAAGATGCAGTGGAAACAAATAAAGGGAGTAGGTGAACTACAGGAAAAGGTTAATGAAAATTCTACTCGGGAACAGAATAACACATTCTGTTGCTGAAAAGTAAATTGTACAAGAACTCTTCAGAGCGAGACTAGAAAGACATGCCTATACTGGCCGAGGGTGGGATGCTTTATTTAACTTTACCAATCCTCAATTACAAATTGAACCAGACTTAAAATATACAAGATGTGATACCTCAGGATGTATTTTTATTATGCAATTTGTAAATGTTACAAAAGCTCGCTCATGTTGTGAATTTGTAGTGCTACCTCACTTGTTTGGAGCAACCTTTTGGACTCCTGAGTCTAAAGGAAACTGGATTGATCAGAAAAATAATACATGGGAAAAGACTGCGTGAAATGGCTTAACTGTATGCTGTGTCCTGTACATTCTCCTGTACATTCTCCTGCATATGAACCATATAGTTTTAGTCACTCTGAAGGAAATTTTTTGTGGACTAGGGTAATATACCCCAGGCCACTGTCCATGAAATTGGACAAACTAAAGCCTGCATCACCAGCTCACATGAAGTACACACAGATGGACAATGACAAGGACCACCCATAGATGAATGTTGTGACGAAATATACACTATTTTTGACAGCTTTGATGATCAAGCTTGCCGACTTGATGGGTGGAGGAATGTTGAGCTCTGTCGCAAAGTGGCTCAGATTGAAATGTTACCACCAATGGTTAACCTAGAAAGACTACAGACATTTCTCAAGAACAATGCAAAGATCAATGAAGCCTTGCAACAAAGAGGAAAACAATTAGGTGAAGCCAGAGCTATAATCATCTACTCACAAAATGAACTTGTACGCTTGTCTGACGAACTATCCTCACTGACAATACATCACTGGTGGGTCATTTTTAAGGGATGGTCCCAAAGGCCGCTGCTGTATTATTGTTGCTTGTACATCCTATTGTAATGATGATAGTGACTGGATTATTGCTAATTGTTTTCTTAACCTTATGGTGTAAAGTTCGACACTTCATAAACTCAGTAATGATATTAAGTGGTACTTTTAGAGCTTGAAAAAGGATGCTGTTAAAGGACTAAGTAAGTGAAGTTGTGCTTGTAAAGCACAAAAGAAGGGACAGAGAAAGTAGAATATAAATAAAGGGCAAACTCAGAAAATACGGGTTAGCATGGCTTGACAGGGGTTAGAAAAGATAACATGATTTGAATAAAATGAATACAAAGAATGGAATACTCCTGGGGGGGAAAAAAAGCTACAACCACATAAGTAATTTAATTATGAGTGCAATTGCCTTCTGGTAAAGACCTATTGAGTAACAAGGTAGGAAATCCATTGTATTAAGGAATGCAATTAGATCTGTATAGAATTGAATATACTTGTCTGATTAGATCTGTATAAAAGATGGCTGATGTGATTAGATCTGTGCAGACTTGAATATACTTGTAGGTCCGTATAAAAGACGGCTGTAACAGAACAACTTTGAGCAGATTCTTCTGATCACTTCTAATGGCCATTGTAAGCGCAAAATAAAGTACTATGTGTGGATTTGCCATGATGAAGGTTGTTCTTCAAAAAAAATTCTTTAACAGTTAAAACAGTATTTGAGATAACCTTTAATCATGGGCAGTCATCTGGTGGAGCGGGTCATCCGCCCACTTTAGAAATCACCCAAGTTTCATGCCATTGAGTTCATAACATTGTTCATTCTGATAGATTACTGCCAAAAGAACAGAAATGTGCCCCCTTATCTTAAAGTATTTTGGATGAAGAATACTGTCTCTAACAAAAACTGATAACCACTATGAGAAATAAATTAATTCATGTAAAGCTGTTTCTAGTTTGGCATTCTTCATTGACATGCCTGACCATACAGAATCAAGGGAAGTCTGCACCAGAGGGTGCACAACATGAAACACATTTTTCTCCCCCTACATGTTAAAGAGCACTTAAATATCCCTGAAGCAGTATGTCTTTTCTTACTATGTGTCAGCCATGACTTAATTGTAGCACTCTCATCTCTAAGTCAGAACATTGTGGGCTCACATCTCATTTCAGAGGATAGAATTCAGTGCAGTACTGAGGGAGTGCTGCACTATTGGAATTGCTGCTGTCTTTCAGATGAGAAGGCTCCACCTGCCAGGTGGACAGAGAAGATAGCGCTATTTTAAAAGAAGAGCAGTGGAGTTCTCCTCAGTGTCCTGGCCAATATTTATTCCTTAACCACCATCATTTTTTAAAAATAGATTATTTGATCATCGTTACATAGCTATTTGTGATACCTTTGCTGTGTGCAAATTGGCTTCCACGTTTCCTACATTGCAACAGGGACTGCGTTTCAGAAAGTACTTAATTGACTGTGAAGTTCTTCAGGGTGATCCTAGCTGGGAGTATAAATCCATTTTAAAATACAAAGTGTTTGTATTCTAATTCAGATAATAGTGACTTGCAAGCAGTCAGACAGAGAGAGCAATCCTGAATCCATTCATTCAGCCCACACCAAAATAAAGCTGCAGGAAATGTTATCCTTTTCAGCTGATACTGTAGCCTGAGGCTCATCTGTCAGGTTGCCAAACACTGTCTCAGTGCCCAATACTGTGAAATTTGCAAGTGTAAAAATAAACCATTGGAAAATTCTCATAAATTCATTGGAATAGTTTGCTCTATAACAGTATGGTCAGTACTTCTGCATCATCTCAGCTTTACAGTTAGACAAGATATGGCATACATTGAAAACGTTACATGTTAAATGAGTTTATGTACAGTAAAACCACAATTCTGATGAAAATATATCTCCATACTTAAGATGACAGTGACAGATTTGGTTTTACCAAAAATACCACCCCCTATATCTTGTAACTCTGAGGTCAGACGAGATGTATTTTTGTCATGATTTTCAACAGCTGTCAGGCATGGATTGAAAAAAATTAAGAAACCTATTTTTGTAGAGTTGATGGGAGGTTAACACTCTGCAAATGCCATAAAAATATTCAGTTAAAAGTAGTTGACCTGTGCGGTTACGTAACTTTTGTAAAATAAGAATTTGATTTGCTTTGTTAAGAAAAAATAGATGAAATTCAGTCCTTCATATCTGTTCAGCCATTAAAGGAGATCATTCTGATCTATATCCCAACTCATTAAACAGCCATGGCTCCATATCCTTTTATATCCTTGGCTGGCAAAAACATATCCATCTCAGATTTAACATTAAATGAGCTAGCATCTATTGCTTTCTGTGGGAGAGTCCCATATTTCTACCCCCCTTCACTAACTTTTCTCTTGAATGTCTCAGATTCTAAGGCTCTTGCCCAGACTCTCCTACCAGTGAAAACAAGTTCTCTCAATTTACAACATTTAAAAGGCATTTGGACAGATACATGGATAGGAACGGTTTAGAGGGATATGGGCCAATTGCAGGTAAATGGGATTAGCTGAGATGGGCTTTTTGGTTGGTATGGACCAGTTTGGGCCTAAGGGCCTGTCTCCATGCTGTATATTCTATAAAGACAACTCAGTCAATCACCCTTTAAACTTCTATGTTCTAAGGAATGGAAGCCTAATCTATGTAATCTATGTAAACTAACCCTCATCAGCACTCATCAGCCTAAGTGCTAATCATTTCTGCAGAAATGCCAGAGATAAACAGCATTAGACTCTGTGGAATGTTTTCACAGCAATTTCATTTTGCTTTTTACTATATATCAGGGGTCTCCAAACTACGGCCCGCGGGCCACATCCGGCCCGCAGCGGTCTACATCTGGCCCGCAGCCAGTGGGGCTGGACGGGATTCCTGCTGCCGAAAACACTCCTGCGTCCGGAACCCCGCCGCTGACTCAGGATCCGGACGTGGGGACGGAAGCCACAGGCCGGACATTTGCTGCTGCTCCGGGCGGTGTCTGATGGACCCATGGGAATCCCTGCCCTCTTTACCAGCCAATTGTCCAATCAGAGCTGCCGTCCTGTGACTGACAGTTCATTAAACGATCAGCAATTGAGACATCTGTTATCCAATTGCCGCTCTGCATTGACTGAGTGACAGCTGCTTTATCCAATCCGTAAGCTCCATCTGTCTGAAATGAGTGAGAACAATGACAATGATGGCGGCAATTCAGACCAATTCAGTTACGGAAGGAAAAAAGAAAAGAAAAGTGGACAGTGAGTGCCGCCTGTTTAATGAAGAATGGGGTATAAAGTACTTCTTTGTACAAGCAGGTGATAAAGCCTTGTGTGTCATATGCAACGAAACTGTTGCAGTTTTGAAGGAGTACAATGTACGTCGGCACTATGAGACCAAATATGAACCAAGTTATTCCCAATTCACAGGAACACAGCGTTCAGAAAAATTTGAATCAATGCAACGCAGGTTGCTTTCCCAACAAGCTTTTTTTACGCAGAAGATAACTGAAAATGAAGCTTTAACCAGGGCCAGTTACAAACTAGCTTATGTGTTGGCTAAAAGAGGAAAGCTATTCACTGATGGAGATCTCATCAAAGAGTGTATAATGGAAGCAGTGGAAGAGTTATGCCCAGAAAAAGCAAATCTGTTCAAAATCGTCAGTCTTGCGCCAAATACTGTTGCTCGTAGAATTGAGGATATAGGAAGCAATATATTTCATCAAATTGCAGACAAAGCAAGAAATTTTCAGTTGTATTCTCTCACACTTGATGAATCAACTGATGTGTGTGACACATCACAACTCCTAGTATTCATCCGTGGCATCGACAGTGAATTTAATGTGACACAAGAATTAGCATCAGTGCCTAGCATGCACAGCACAGTAACTGGAGAAGACATCTTCAAAGAATTGCAAAAAAACTGTGTTAGAATATAACCTGGAGTGGAATAAACTGCAATGCGTGACAATTGATGGAGGAAAGAACATGTCTGGGGTGAAGAAAGTTTTGGTTGGACAAATCACAAAAGCTTGTGAGGTTGGTGGATTCTCAAAGCGCATGTTTCTGCATTGCATTATCCATCAACAAGCATTGTGCAGAAAATATGTGGATATGTCTTGCGTTCTGAAACCTGTTATTTCAACAGTGAATTTCATTCGGTCTCACGGGCTTAATCATCGCCAGTTTCGTGATTTTCTGAAAGAAACTGATTCTGAGTTTGGTGACTTGCCTTATTATACAGCAGTTCGATGGCTTAGTTGTGGAAAGGTTCTATCACGGTTCTTTCAGCTCAGAGAGGAAATTGATTCCTTTCTCACAGAGAAGAATTGACCCGAACCACTTTTATCAAACACTGACTGGCTTTGGAAATAGGCATCTTTTGCAGACGTGACAGGCCATATGAATCAATTGAATCTGAAGTTGCAAGGTGAAACAAATTTGATTTGTGATCTATTCGCGCATGTCATGGTATTCAGAGCAAAACTGATGCTATTTCAAGGACAGCTGAAAGCTCATAACTTGGTTCATTTTCCATGTTGTGAAAAATTTCATGAAGAAAGTGAAGCAGAATTTCCTTCTTCATTTGCAACAGAAATCATTAAGGACTTGCAAAAACAATTTCAGGAATGATTTTCTGATCTTGATGGAAACACAGATGAAATAAAGCTGTTTCAAAATCCATTTGGCTGCAATGTTGAAACACTCCCAAGTCAGTTTCAAATGGAAATTATTGATCTCCAATCAGATGACATGCTGAAAGACAAGTATAAAGAAGGAAATCTGATCCAATTTTATAAATCTTTGCAGCCTGAGCAGTTTCCAAATTTGAAGCGATTTGCTTGTGGATTTGTATCAGTTTTTGGTACAACGTACCTGTGTGAACAAACATTTTCAAAAATGAAGTATGTCAAGTCCAAATATCGAGTAAATTTATCTGATGAGCATTTGAAGTCCATTCTAATAATTGGCTCCTCAAGCTTGAAACCTCAGTTCAGCAATATTTTGAAATTAAAAAAGCAGTTCCATCATTCCCATTAATCTTGTGCAAAACTTCATGATTTGTTGGTTACGATTGAAAACTCCAATTCCCAGAATTGTGCAGAAAGGTGCAGACTGAATTTATTTTTGTTCGACCTTTATTAATGGTTCAAGTTTATTTTGAATTTCTTTGCTTTGTTTTAGTGAAGTTTTCTCTTGGGGCGTGTTTATTTTTCTTATTGTGTGCTACAAAATTGGGCAAATTCTCATTTCAAGTAAACATTTGTAAAATTTCAGAAAATAAAATTAATTTAAAAATGAATAGCCTGCTTTTCTCATCTGCAGTTAAGTAATTGATTATTTTGTCAGAGCATTTGCTAATGTTTGACATTTTTACTCATTATATATCATTTCTCAGTGTAAGCACGGCATTGTTTCTTTGTAATTGTCACATTTCTTTTTTGTTCTGAATCATATCATGCTGATTACAAAGATGATCCAAATAAAACTTATTCATTCATTTAAATTTTATTCATTCATTTATAAAACTAATTTTTTTTCTTTGGCCCCCAAAAATGTGTAAAATATACGATGTGGCCCTCGTACTGAAAAGTTTGGAGACCCCTGATATATATAGTAGATATTACTGCAATACTTAAAATAAGGTAACATTTTCAATCTTTGTTTTGCTTTATTTTAAGTCATGTCCAAGGGGTGAAAATGTTGAATAGCTCATGGCAAAGCCCAGTATGCTTGTAATAGTTGCTTAAACTAAATTTTCTTATGGCTTTTATGAAGTACATTCCAGCTGCTATCACTTGCAATGACAAAATAACTAGAAGATAAAAATAAGCTGCAACACCAGCGAAGATTGCTTGTTGATCTTTATGTACATGATAATAAATGTCAATGGAACACAGTGGATAAGTAACTATTCAAACTATCTAATTCATTACAATATTCACCACCATTGTTGTAAACAGTGAGCAATGACATTTAAGGGAACTGCACAAACTGGTTGACCATGAGAGTCAATTCCAAAAAACCTGGGCAGTATTTGAGGAAAACATTTAGAATGCAAAAATGATCTGGCAGGAGCTGGCTGAAATTAAGCGAATTATCTGGCAACACACAACAAACATGGAAATATCTCTGAATTTAACTTTATCATAAGACCTGCAAAGTGCATGTGTGCTGTGGTGCAATGTGTTAAAAGTTTTGGCACACAAATGCAAAGATTTGGTCCTGGATTAGGGGGATCATGAGCTGATTGAGGGACCCAATTATCCCTCTGGTCATTAATCAGCTGTTCACAACCTTAGCACACAACCTTTGCCTTCACTTAATAGATCCATAAAAAACAGCCAATGTAAGGTCTAAAAACAAATGGTAGTGCTGTTGGAACATCTGTTAAATGGATCAAGTTGGTGCTTGCCCGGTGTCTTCACACTCAATTCTCATCAATTTTCTGATCCAAAACTTCTCTGATCAAAGTGCAAAACAACACAAAGGCAAGGCAAAAGTTAAATTTTAAAGGATCTGTGTGCACATCTTAGAAAGCAGTCTAAAAACATAAACACCCACTTAAATTTTGCTCATGGCGATACTCACTGACACATGTTAAAGACCAAAGTCGACTAAATTTCTGGCCAGGTGGTGAACAGAAAAAAAAATTGAAACTAAGTGATGTTCTAAGAACGCAAACATTTTTAAATGATGTATTTCAGTAGCATCACTTAGAAAAAGTCATTGTTCAGTATGATCCTATTTCCCTTCACTTGGACCAGCATTAAGGATATGTGTGTCAGATGATGATACTAACTTTAATTCAATACTTGATGGATACAGATTTTATGGATAAAAACTCAAAAATATTCTATCAATGTTTATGTTACTACAGACATTCTAATCAGCTTTAACAGAGAACAATTGTTTAATTATTTTCCAAACTATTTTTTAAGTATTGCTGTCATATATTGATTGGTCCCTTTTCTGTATATCAGTTTCTCTCTGCTTTGTTTTTCCTGTACATTTTCTGGTGTATACTTAAGTGTGTGCACAGACAGAAAACAAGGTGAAGTAATAAAACCATTTTCATTGTTTTTATCTTCTTTCTTGTGTACATACAGAAAATCCAACCCCACAATAACCCATCCTATGTACTGTAAACGGATGATTCCCTGCAGCTGAAGCAGTGAAGTCCACACTGAGGTCACTTTCAGTCACTCATTAGGAAACATATGATACTGGACAAAGGACAGGGCTCCCTCCCAAGCAGATTCAACTGGAATTGCAAATGGCAATTGTGATTGCTCCATGACACAGAAGCACATGGTTCACAGTAGCACATGATTCGCAGTATATTGCAGAGATCTGGTGTAGTTACCCCATTTATTAAAATCTTTTATTTAAACAGAAATGGCATTTATATAAAATTTGGCTGAGTATGCATATGGCACTTCACACTGATGATAGGTTATCCAACACAACACTCCATCTACTGATTCTTGTTCAGGTACAAAGGAGCTGCTACCATTCCATTCAACATTCCAACAGTTAGCATCAAGATGCTATTTTACTGTATGAAGCATCACAATTGGACATGATACTGTTCTCCACAAAAATCTATAAATGCACACTGTCTAGTAGTGGTCATTGTGACAGTGATCAGGAGTGGGAATGCAGCTTACTTTGCTCAATCCTAACTACTGAATGCCAATTAGACTATCCCCACATCCACCCTGACCAGGATGAGTTAACTCAACACCAATTAATCTACATGGTGCATCAGAGGAACTGTTTGCCTTTGGGGAAAGATTCTGAGCCCAAATTCAATAAAACCACACAGCAATCAATTCTGGAAACAAAATATGAATTTAGCGGTCAGTGTTGGAAAGTTCGGAAGGTGTGAAGAGCAAGACTGTGTTCTTCCTGCAGAAGTTTTGTTTGTGCTTGGAGGGTTAGAAGCCAAGAAGCTGTTATAAAATATATTGTGCGAAGGATCTCCAAAGTGAACTAAAGCAGTTCAGTACTAATTTTCTACAACTGGAATGAGATGAATTATTTACATACTACAGTATTACGTATTTACCACCTTTTTCCAAACATGAAAGTGTTTCTTTGTCATCAAATCTGAAACTGATGAATTCCATCAATTCAGATGCTGTTGAGCTATTTTGTCCAAATTACTAGGTTATGCAGAAGAGCATTGGAAGAACTATTGATAAAATACTTTCCTGCCAATCATGGTTCCTTGTCCCTCAAATCTTCCTATCTTAGTCCAGTGCAATTTTTCAGTTCTCACCTGGATCACTGAGCCTTCAATCTTGAAAACATCCCTCACTGACGAATTAAAAGTTTTCATGCGACCGGGACTTGATGGATTGAGTTATAAGGAGAGGCTGAATAGACTGGGACTTTTTTCTCTGGAGCGTAGGAGGCTGTTGGGTGACCTTATAGAGGTCTATAAAATAATCAGGGGCATAGACAAGATAGATAGTCAATATCTTTTCCCAAAGGTCGGGGAGTCTAAAACTAGAGGGCATAGGTTTAAGGTGAGAGGGGAGAGATACAAAAGTGTCCAGAGGGGCAATTTTTTCACACAGAGGGTGGTGAGTGTCTGGAACAAGCTGCCAGAGGTAGTAGTAGAGGCGGGTACAATTTTGTCTTTTAAAAAGCATTTAGTTATATGGGTACGATGGGTGTAGAGGGATATGGGCCAAATGCAGGCAACTGGGATTAGTTTAGGAGTTTTTAATAAAAAAGGGCGACATGGACAAGTTGGGCCGAATGGCCTGTTTCCATGCTGTAAACCTCTATGACTCTATGTGCTTATTTTGGATTAATTATAAAATGTGAACATTTACTATTTATTAAATAGATGAGTAAATATTCCACAGGAGGTCTCATTTTCCTTCCTCAGTTCGGTGCTGGACTGAAAGTTGACATAACACTGCTCCAATTTTTAACTGTTATACAAGCCTAATTGCTGAACTGAGTAAATTAAAATAAATATTTGCATGAAAAAATAGTGCAGATACATCCTTATTCCCTGCATGGATGGTGGAGTCATGCTTTGACAGTTTTAGCTGAAGATTAGATCTCCAATTGGTTTGCAGTAATGCAAACTCAAGAATGCAAAAAGCACTGCATTATGGCAATTTACATTAATCTAAATAAATGTCACTCTGCATTGCACACAGAGAGTATGTCATACTTTCCTCACACCAAAGGATTTATCCAACAGTAAAACTGTCTAACATAAGAGCGAACAATTCCAGTTATCCAACACTAATTGTACCTTTAATAACACTGTTGTGACTTCTGCATCTGACAGTAATACATTTAAGAGGAATTCTGGTAGTATTTTTATTTTGTTTTGCTTATCTTGAAGAAGGAGCTTCACACAGGAACAAATACTTTTTGTTTACACATGACAACATTATTTTAGAATCTTTTGTATCTCAAGATTCAATGATTACTTTATAACAACTATTGTTTCTTTTGTCATATTGGAAGACAATCCACTTGTGTTTTTCATTCCTGTTTAGCTTTGATAATCTTAATGTTTGTATAGTTAATTTTTATGTTTTCAAACTTTTGGGAAGTAAAATTGATCATACCTTTCGTATTTTTCTCCAAACAATATCATTTTAGTCATACATCTCAAATAATAATCAAATGTACTTCAATCAAGTACATAATACCACTCAGAGGGGAAAAATATATTCCCACACACCCAATTCTCTCTGGTATTTTACCCTGTGTATTGCGTAGCATCATATCAATGGATTGACTAAATTTAGCACAAATTGGAAGTGAACCAGGGACCATCGTGATCTAAAGGTACACTTGTTTTGTATACTTATATCATATTGTTAAAAGCAGTATTGTCATTGGAGCAGAGGTTGTAGATAACTGGAGTTCATAGCATGGTCAAATAATCTGTGCCAGATAAGATTCACAATAGTGGAAAATGGGATGGAGCTTCCATGTACTGAACTATCGCAGCAACTTAAGTGTTCCTTTTTACAAGTGGATTTTAGCGGTTAAAAGGTTCTAAACAAATTCTAATACATCTAACAAATGAATGGCACCTTTCTGAGCAGCACGTACTTCTGTCTACATTAGTAAACTGTGCAGATAAATCCAGGTTTATCAGGGTGACAAGACCTACTTTCCAGACCAAGGAATGCAACTTCAGTAATGAACTAAGATATTAAGCTGAATGTTAGCCGATGTAAAACACTCCACAGTAACACCCACAGAACTTGCATTTTCAGAAAAGAACAATAAACATTTCCAATTGCTTTGCAGAATAACATCATAGTTTTTGGTTGACTTTCTCAACATTGATTATCACAAATCTATCTATAAATGAAATCACAGAAGCAGAAACCCAAAGGCCACGAGATACCAAATTACCTGTTACTTGAAAATCATTAAACTTTATAAGACTGTTCAGGAAAGGGTACATACTCTTTCATTCCCTATAGAAACACCTTATGCAGCATAATATGATTTGAAAAGTTGACATTTCTTTTAGGATCCAGTCCGGGCCATTTCAACTTCAATTTAAAGAGCTACGCACTGAATTGGGTGACCATAATTTCAAGTGAAAACCGTGACACAGAGGTAATGCTCCTTCACAACATGAACAAATTCCCCTTTGCAGCTCCTCAGGTGCAGAACCTTCTCCATTTTTATCACTGTACTAGCTAAACAAGGGAAATGGCCATAAATTGATGCCTTTTTGTCTTTGAAAGTCCATTCCTGCCAAGTTTTGAGGAAATCACTCTCTTTGAACGTGAAAAACTGCCACCCACTCTCTGCCCATCTCATCCAAAGTGCTTCCCACGGGTAATCAGGAAATGTCTGTTGTGTATTCCCAGCATCTGTTTTTCATGACAGCATACCACCCATTTTTTGGAGAAGCATACTGTACATCCATCCTTCTATTAGTTCAATGGAAAGATCCCAGCTGTGAACAACTGGGTAGAACAGCTCGTGAAAAATTTCCATTGGATTGGTGCCAAGAAACAGATAAACCTTCTCCCAAGTATCAATAGTATTAAGTACTTCCAAATTAGATACTGTGCATCTGGACGCAAAGCAAAGCAGTTCTTATTCTGTCACAATTGCACAAACTCTGTACCAGGCTGTTGTCTGGGCTAAAAAGATAACATATTGAGAGATAGTGTCGAGGCAGAAGTTATACATGCCACAAGAATGCGACTCTGACTCTGGATGATTTTTTTGGCAACAGTTCATTTGAAACAGCAACTGCCCAGAAAGCTCAAATGGGGAACCAAACATTCCCTGCAGGAAGCCTCAAGTGCCTTTGCTGATTTTGAATTCTGACATCCTGAAACCAGTCACTATTTATCTGCAAGGTACTTTATGCTCGTTTAGTGTTATGTTTCCCAGACTACAGTGAAGTCGGATAGAACAAATAATTGTTGGTTCTTTTACATCTGGGGCTGGGTCTTGTACCAGTGATGTATAATGTGCAGTAAAATGATAGTGGCTTTCATGTGGGCCAACTTCAAAGATGAAAATCATTGCTTTCTTTGTGCTTCATGAGCTTCTTGTTACAGTGCATGCAGAGAGAGCAAGACTTAAATTCATTTAGTGCCTTTTTGACCTCCAATGAAATCTTCAAAGTGTGCAACTTTCAAACTGTAGTCAAAAGTTATAATGTGGAAATGAGGATGCCAATTTCACATATCAAGATCCCATGGCAGGATTTTCTGTGGGATTTGGGCCCCTGATGTTAGAGTCAAATAAGGGTCAGAAGTCCACATGGTGTTGGGGAACAGAAGCCAGCCAGTGGTTTTCTCAATTTGACCCAGAGGTTGTGTTTGTCACTCAATTGAGCATGGTGGGCCAGCTCTCAAAGTTGGAGTGCCAACATGAAGTTCCCCAGGACTGAAGATGCTGCAGACTGCCTTTATGGAATGAGGGAGAGGAACACCTCAAGTTTTAATTAAAACAAGGACAGCAGCTGGGCCATCCTTGTGAAGGGGTAATTGCGGCCTCGAAGTTTCACTGGAGCACTGCCCTCACCACTGGTGTGCCACGAGGAGGTCACCTCCTGGCAGCTAGCCTAGTCTCCTGTGCCTCTGGAGGTCTGAGGTGGATTGGAAAGTTCCAGTCAGCCTCTGACAAGAGACCCTGAAAGGCCTTTAAGCAGCTTAATAGGTTACCTGCTGCTTTCATGCAGCAAAGTTGTCAACCTCATCTTGTCTCTGGGAAAAGACAGAAGAGAGATGATGTCAAAAACAACAGGCACATCAGACAAAAACATGATTTTTGGCACCTGCCTGCTATTGTGTTCACCCCCAACCTAACTGAAGGCTAAAAATCAAGCCCCTGGACACAGCAATGTGATAATGACCAGATAATGATTTAGTGATATTGCACAAGAGATAATTCTGATCAGTATACCAGAGAAAATACCCCTGCTCTTATTCAAAATAGTGTCATGTGACCTTCTGTGTACCTGGGAAGTCAGATAGGGTCTCAGGTTAACATTTCATTTGAAAGATCACACTGTCAAGACTGTAGAACACCTTCCTCATTGTACTGGAGTGTTGATCTAATTTTTTAAAACTCAAATCTCTTTTGTGAGACTGGTGTGGGAATCCACAACCTTCTAACTCTAAAGCAAAAGTGCAACAGTTGACCTGGCTAACACTCAAATTGAGCATGCTGATGATGCATCTTGGAAAAAGGATACTGGTGTGCTGAACAAGTTTACTACATTCATAAAGTTAATATTGCAGCTCAAGATACCAATTTCTTTCGCATCTGCTTTAGTTGTATCTGCATCACAGGCTAATATCCATATTCCATGGGCAGCACAGTAACACAGTGGTTAGCACTGCTGCCTCACAGTGTCAGGGACCCGGGTTCGATTCTCGGCTTGGGTCACTGTCTGTGTGGAGTTTGTACGTTCTCCCCGTGTCTGCGTGGGTTTCCTCCGGGTACTTCGGTTTCCACCCACATGCTGAAAGACATGCTGGTTAGGTGCATTGACCCAAACAGGCACTGGAGTGTGGTGACTAGGGGAATTTCACAGTAACTTCATTGCAGTGTTAATGTAAGCCTTACTTGTGACGAATAAATGAACTTTATTCTGCCAACATTTACAAGGATAGTGCTACCAGGCATGACCTGCTGAGATAGTAGCCCTGATAACTGAAGCTTTTAAATGGAAATAATCCAGGGATGGGTCTTGAAGATTTCAAGTGATTGGGCTGTGACAATTTCCTTTGGCAACTTGCTTCTCATTGTGCGACTGCCCTTGGGAAGAAAGATTGCTAATACACTGTCTTGGGAACAAATGATCATTGTAGGTTTTGTAGATAATTACTTTGTGTTTTGTCATTGCCAGAGGGAACTAGGTAACCAGTCAACTCCATATCAAACAGATCAGATGTCTATGAAAGGAGACTTCAGAATACCAGTAATAAACTAAAAACCTCCAAGGGTATGGCAGCCCGCTCATTTTGGGGATCAATAATAAGTGTAAACCTCCGAGGGGATGGTAGCATAGTTGTTATGTTACTGATCTAGTAATACATAAAACATGTATAAAAATTCCACCACAACAGTTTAACAATTTGAATTCAGTTTACAAAACTGAACATTGTCAGACTGTCTTCAAACCTTTAAGCCCACTGGGCATTATCCAAAATGGTACTTGGGACAACGGATCTTATTTTTGCCAGCGAGGGAAAGGTAGTGGGATATGATTCATACATTGGGGGAAATCTGAACTCATCAGGGCCATTTGAACTCAGTGGCGAGTTCAAACAGAATCCATATTCACTGGATATGGTCTGTTTTTTGTAGTATCTAACTTACAATTTTTATGAGTAGACATGAATATTCAGAAAAGGCAGATGAGGTCTGTGGCACTGTCAAGCTGTGGAGTTATTTAAATCCCCAGCACTTTAAATTTTGGAGAAACAGCCTATGTCTCAGAGTTGAAAAGGAATTACCTGTCTTTGATATGGAGCTATGAATACAAGTGTTGCTTTTATAAGAGATTAAGTGCTTGATGGGATTTAAATGGGCTTTTATCAATTTTTTAAATCATATAGTGAAGTCTGTAATAGATACTTGGAAATTCATTTCATTTAATCTCAGCATGGCTCCTGAGCTCTGGTAGTGGTCGAAACTGGGTGAGTTGGCATGGAGATGTAAGGACAAAGGATGGTGGCTGGTGCACATGGGTTAGCACTAAGTTGGCATATGGCACCATGGGGATGAGTGATGGGCATACATTGACATGGGAGATATGAGGTGTCGGGGAGGGGGATAGAGGGACATGGTTTGATATTGAGAATATGAGAGGTCAAGGGATTGGATAAAGGGGCCAGGGTTGGCATGGAAGGTATGAGGGGATGAGTGAGGGCATGGGGAGTGGGTGAGGCAATGAAAGGTGGTGAGCGGGCCTAATATTTAACCTCCCAACTGGAACGAACTCCCAAAGCACTGAAGCAGGCTTTTTAACCACATTGTCTCTGAACTATTTCTAGGGGTGACAGGTCCAACTCCAGCACATACCCCACTTGTTCCCTGCCCCCCCCCCCCCCCAACAACACCCCCACAAAACACACAACACCCCCACAAAACAATGGGAACAAAGATCCCATTATTCGGGGCACTTATTCCAGAAATGGGTGTGTGTGACCAAAGATTTTCCCAACTCGGCACACCCACCTCAAGAGTGAAAATTTGGGCCCTTACTTGATCTGGTCTACATGCGGCACCATTGCAACTGACTCTTAACTGCCCTCTGTTAGCAAGCAACTCCATTGCCTCAACCTGCTTCACATCAAGAAGGTCCATCAGCATCTGCCCAGAACAAACAGCGATGGTCAACAATTGCTGGCCACGTCCCAAGGACAATATGTTTCATTAAAGTGAGTCTCTCCTGTCATCGGCTGAACATTTATATTTTATTCAGCTGTCAACTACAGAAGAAGTGTGTCAACAGTCTACACAGCAGACCAGTCAAGCACCCAAAATGTATCAACATGATGACATAATTAGCCATCCAGCTGCATACTACATGTTTCTGTGCTGCAGGTCTGGGCACATGCATCCAGTACAAACAGCCTATTTTATCTTTCAAATTTGAGAGTGATATCAGGACTATCATAAGATCGAGGCACTTTTGGCTGCTACAACTCAGGTACTGAGCATTCTTCAATTATTTCCTTATCTCTGGGTGAGCTAGGTTTTTCATTGATTCCATTATTACAATGCCTGATGCACTGCATTATGTAGGTTTACAATTAAGCCACTGCAGACTATTAAAATCAATTTCAAAATGAATATTTTTCTTTTACCATTATACTCCATTTTGGACATTGTATGATGAGCTGGTAGAGTTGGAATCTATTGGGATTCCTTGTTCCTTCCCACACTGTATGCTAACATAATTAATCTTACCAATAACCTTGAGCGGATCGACTTTTTCCTGCTCTACTGTCTGTACACGTCGTCACTCTTTGTATTCAAACAAAGCACACAAAAGATTCTTCAAGAATTTTATTTGATGTTCCTCCTGCTGTGAGATTTTTAAATTAATGTATTAATTTTCTGCCCAGTTATAAATTAAAATGTTTTATACTTGAACTACTGATACTTCACAATAATGTTCAACCTTCAAGCATTAACCTAAACAGTGGGTAGGCTATTCAAATACAGTAATTGTTTTTCAGAAGCCGATTAAATATGCTTTGAGAAACACTTGTAATAGGCTTGTACAGAGTAAAAAAACAGTGTACAGAAGGCTGGAATGGAACCTGGCACAGCCACGTCACTCATCCCTTCAGTTCTCAGCAAAACACAGTTAGTTTTCATCAGATTCAAAGCTTAACCCATGTCTGAAACCAAATAAGTTAAGCTGATGTCTGGATCACACAATGGATCCCTTCGAGGTTGATAGATACATTCACTGGATCCTTGTTCTTGATGCAGTCTCTGAACCACAAAATACATCCTGCCCCTGTGAGAACATTGTCCTTGAATCCAGTCCTGCTTCACCACTTCCCAGCAGAGGCCACTAGCTGGCTTTCCTCTTGGTAACTCAAAATCTGTGAGGTCAATTGTACTGTTACCACCTTCTCCTGAGATTAGTGAACACAGTGCATTCCAAAGACTGAATCTTGGACATTCTGATCTTGTACAATGGCTTTACCAATAGAGCTTTAAGGAGAGCTGAGGTGTTTTCTTAATTTTAACATTTTGTCTTTAAAAGTAATTATTTTGTGGCAAATGCATTTATAACATGACATTCCCATATTATAACTCAAACCCTTGGCTTTATTTTAAATACTAACCCAGTGAAATTGTAAAACAAGAAACAATGGTTTTACAAATGTAAGCATTGACAGCAAAGGAACAGGCCAATTGGCCATGCAGTCGATGCTGGTGGCATATTCTGCATGAGTCTCCTTCTACTAATTACCTATTCAAACCATATATTGAGTTGATCTTTCTCTGCACCCTTGCTTTGACTATAATACTATATTATGCACCCTCTCCTTTCCTTAGAAACATAGAAAATAGATGCAGGAGTAGGCCTTTCGCCCCTTTGTGCCTGCACCACCATTCAATATGATCATGGCTGATCATGCACTTCCAGTATCCCACTGCTTTCTCTCCATACCGCTTAATCCCTTTAGCTGCAAGGACCACATCTAGCTCCCTCTTGAACATATCTAACAAACTGGTCCCAACAGCTTTCTGTGGCAGAGAATTCCACAGGTTCACAATTCTGAGTGAAGATGTTCTTCCTCATGTCAGTCCTGAATGGTTTACCCCTTAATCTTATACTGTGACCCCTAGTTCGGGACTTCCCCAACATTGGCAACATTCTTCCCACATCTAGCCTGTCCAGGTCCATCAGGATTTTATATGTTTCTATGAGATCCCCTCTCATTTGTCTAAATTTCAGTGAGTACAAGCCCAGTCGTTCCAGTCTTTGTTCATATGTCAGTCCTGCCCTCTGTCTTATGTCATCAAGCTAATTTTGTATTCTTTTGCCTGCGTCACCCTGGATCATGTGAGATTTAACTTTATGCAACAACTAACCATGTGGAATCAGTCCCGTGAACCTTTGCTGGATTCCCTCAATAGCACGAAGGTCCTTCCTCAGACTAGGAGACCAAAACTGCACACAATACTTAAGGTGTGACCTCACTAAGGCCTTGTATAACTGCAGCAAGACAGCCCTACTCCATTACTCAAATCCTCTTGCTAGGACTTTGACAAGGCACCACATGGTAGGTTATTGCATAAAGTTAAATCTCACAGGATCCAGGGTGAGGTAGCCAAATGGATACAAAATTGGCTTGATGACAGAAGCCAGAGGATGGTTGTAGAGGGTCAAACTGGAGGCCTGTGACCAGCAGCGTGCCTCAGGGATTGGTGCTGGGTCCACTGTTATTTGTTATTTAAATTAATGATTTGGAGGCATGGTTATTAAGTTTGCAGATGACACCAAGATTGGTAGCATAGTATTCAGTGAAGAAGGTTATCTAGGATTGCAACAGGATCTTGATCAATTGGACCAGTGGGCTGATGAATGGCAAATGGAGTTTAATTTAGATAAATGCAAGGTGGTACATTTTGGTAGATTGAACCAGGGCAGGACTTACTCAGTTAATGGTGGGGCGTTGGGGAGAGTTATAGAACAAAGAGATCTCGGGGTACAGGTTCATAGCTCCTTGAAAGTGGAGTCACAGGTGGACAGAGTGGTGAAGAAGGCTTTCAGCATGCTTGGTTTCATTGGTCAGAACGGTGAATACAGGAGTTGGGACGTCTTGTTGAAGTTGTACAAGACATTGGTAAGGCCACATTTGGAACTGTGTACAGTTCTGGTCATCCTATTATAGAAAGGATATTATTAAACTAGAAAGAGTGCAGAAAAGATTTACTAGGATGCTACTGGGACTTGATGGTTTGAGTTATAAGGAGTGGCTGGATAGACTGGGACTTTTTTCTCTGAGCGTAGAAGGCTTAGGGGTGATCTTATAGAGGTCTATAAAATAATGAGGGGCATTGATCAGCTAGATAGTCAATATCTTTTCCCAAAGGTAGGGGAGTCTAAGACTAGAGGGCATAAGTTTAAGGTGAGAGGGGAGAGATACAAAAGGGTCCAGAGGGGCAAAGTTTACACACAGAGGGTGGTGAGTGTCTGGAATAAGCTGCCAGAGGTAGTAGTAGAAGCAGGTACAACTTTGTCTTTTAAAAAGCATTTAGACAGTTACATTGGTAAGATGGGTATAGAGGGATATGGGCTAAACGCGGGCAATTGGGACTAGCTTACGGGTTAAAAAAAGGGGCAACATGGACAAGTTAGGCCGAAGGGCCTATTTCCATGCTATAAACCTCTATGACTATGACTCTATGAAGGTCAGCATGCCATTAGCTTTTGTCACCGCCTGCTGAACTTGCATGCCAACCTTCAGCAACTGTTCCACCCAGGTCACATTGCACTTCCCCTTTTCCCAAACTGCCATCATTCAGATTACAATCTTCTTTCCTGTTTTTGTCACCAAAGTGGATAACCTCACATATATCCACATTATATTGCATTTGCCAAGTATTTGGCAAATACTCCCCTATGTACTCTATGAACAGTATGTTTCTGTCTGTATAGTACACGAGTAGCAATACTTGTTACTCTGTCTCAATGCATGTGACAGTAATAAATCAAATCAAACCAAAACCATTCCTATGTCCTTCTTTCCCCTTCTCCCTCACATATACATAGAGGCCTTTTTTTAAACGTTCCAATGCTCTCTGTTTCAAAGTCTTCCTCTGGCAATGAGGTCCACAATCTCACCATCCTCTGTGTAAAAGATCTGCCTATTTTTTTTCAATTATCATGCAAACTGAGCTGAAACAGCATTGTTGTCTTCTCAGATAAGTCACCAATTCATAGTGACAATTTGTGTATTGTACTACTGTGCTCTGAGATTACCTATGGCAGGAGAGTAAAGTATTTAGCTTTACAAAAAGTGGCTTCTTAGCTAATTAGCAATGCCATTTTTCAAGTGGGGGGAAGGTGACTACAAAGATGGCCATTAGAATAGAACAGACTGTACAAATACTTACTTTAGTAGAAGTCAATATACTGTAATTATAACCCCTTTGATCATTTTGGCATGCAAAGGATAAGGTAGCAACTAATGCTTGTCTTTCATTTGCAGCTCTGTAATGCCTGTGAAATTCCCTCAGGTCATTGGGTCTATTTCACTGAGCTTACTCCAACACAAAAGGCAACTTTTATCAAAACAAAGTAAATCACACAAAGATTTGACAAGGCTCATAACCATCGAACACAAGAGAATATGAAGAATGATGTTAGCGTATTGGAGTACTGATGCATGGTACAAGAACGATCATATGTTGGTTTTCAGTGGAGAAAAGAAAAATTTGTGGCAGTAATTCCTCCAACACCTTTTCAGCATAGTGCTGCTTCAAATTAAGAGTGTGATACAGAACGTGTCCACATGCTCTCTAGATCATAGTTACAGTGTGACGTGGAGTTGGGGGGGGAACCTCACTTTCAGAGAGGAAGAACATGAAGCTTGATTTATCATCTTGGTCCAGTGTACAAATAAGTAATTACTTATTCAACAAAACTCAGGGATATTGAATCACAAGTGAATGGGCATTAAAGTCAACCTATTCAATGAGTTTGAAACCATACTATGTCTGTGTGAATTTGCACTTTCTCCCTGTGTCTGCATGAGTTTCCTCCCACAGTCCAAAGATATGCGGGTTAGGTTAATTGGCCATGCTAAATTGACCCTAGTGTCAGGGGGATTAGCAGGGTAAATGTGCGGGGTTATGGGAATAGGACCTGGGGAGGGATTGAGGCCGGTACAGACTTGATGGGCCGAATGGCCTCCTTCTACTGTCGTGATTCTATACTAGGCAACCCATCAACTTCTTTTGGAACTTAAAGTACACATGACTATTCTGCTTACATTTCCTGACCTTCACCATGTCATACTTTTTTATTCATTCGTGGGGCACAGGTGTCGTTGGCTGGCCAGCATTTATTGCCCATCCCTAGTTGCCTGAGGGCAGTTGAGAGTCAACCACATTGCTGTGGCTCTGGAGTCACATGTAGGCCAGACCAGGTAAGGACGGCAGACTTCCTTCCCTCAAGGACATTAGTGAACCAGATGGGTTTTTCCGGCAATTTTCATGGTTTCATGGTCATCAGTAGATTCTTAAATCTAGATTTTTTTAATTGAATTCAAATTCCACCACCTGCAGCGGCGGGATTCGAACCTGAGTTCCCAGAACATTAGGTGAGTTTCTGGATTAATAGTCGAGCGATAATATCACGAGGCCATTGCCTCCCCTGACATTTTGAAATCCAATCAAGCACAACACTTCAATGCTGCCAGCTCATTAATAACAGAATAAGGAACAAAAGATCAATAAATAGGGAACATGAGCAAATTACTGAGGATGCAACAAACCTGAAAATATAACAGAAGATGTGGAAAGCTGTGCAGGCACCTTCTTTGGTGAGCGAAACAAAGCTAGCAGTTCAGGTTGATGATCTTGCGTCAGAACTGTCATTGATATGAAACTTTGGCTGGAATTTTACCATCCCGCCCGCCATAGGAGTCGGAGTGGGCGAGGGGCGGATCCATGGAAAGGTCCGCTGACCTAGGGTGGGATTTTACAGTTTTGTGATGAGCGGGGCCTTAAAATCCCACCCGGTAACTCTGGTTTTGCTCTCCACAGATGCTAACCAGCGTTTTCTTATTTTATACCAATAAACAGGCTTTAAAATTATGAAAAAGGAGGGGAATACAGCTCCAGAGGCAAAAGTATGGAGTGATGAAGCAAAGAGGCAGGAAGGGCATTATGCCAAATCCTAGCAGAGCATTAAGTTCCACCTCTTATTAATTCTCCTAAAACTGTAAAAGATATCTGAGAACTGCTCCACTGGAAATATTTTAGGCATTTGACAATTTGTTTTAAGGACACATTGTTTGGGAAAAAACTTGCAAACGTAATGGAGATAGATCTGAATCACTCAACATGTACATCATGTCCACTGCTATTAAGCTGGATGAGATGATGACAGGTGTTGTAAAAATTAAAGATGAGGGAAACTGTAAGTTTAAAACACTCAGTGAATCTCTACACTTGTACGCCAAGTTTGTTGGGGGAGGGACTGAAGGGCGATTGGCACCTGTGGAACTGTACTGACCCACTGCCTTCAGGAGAGGAAAAAGAAATGCAAAAATATATTCAAAACGGAGATTCACTCAATGTTTTAAATTTACATTTTCCTTCATTTTCAATTCTTACAGCACCTGTCAGCCGAGGTAGTGACTTTCAATTCAAAACCCATCACAGCCAAGTATATTTCAAAGCTGATTGTCAGTCTTAGTTTTGCATCTGAAACTGCTGCATCCATGAAACACCCGTCTTATACAACTTACTGTCAAAAATACAATTATAAATTGGAATATGCTTGTGGGCATTCCGACATGAAGTGAAAAATACTCATCCTTTTGCCACACTGTGTCAGAGCAACACACTGACAATAGCCACCTTTTCAAAAGAAATCTAATAGGTCCAAAAATGTGATGACCCAGAATTAGTAAATTTCTAAAGGATTGATATAGCAACAACATCTGACCATGACTTGTCAACACCTACATCCCAAACAGTTCAGATGTCTGGCCTTTTTTTGAAATAAAATCTCTTTAAATAAAAATAAGCCAAATTAAGAAAGCTGAAATTTTAAAAAAACAGCAAGTGCAGGTGATACAGATCACATTGAACACAAGCCAAAAGGGGAAAGAAACATTCTGGCTGATACAACAACAACTTAAACTTATATAGTGCCTTTAAAAGAATAAAATGTCTCAACGCATTACACAGGAACAAGGGGCGGAATTCTCCCATGCTCCCATCGGCAGGATGAACAGCAGGGGGAGGGGGACGTTGGGGGAACGGAATTTGGCAGGAACCCCAAGAATCTGTTTTATGCCAGCATGTAATTACAGCGGGATCTTGCAGTTCAAAAATCCCGCTGGAGACCAGCATGAAATCAATTTGCATCCCACTAATGAGCTGCAGATGATGGCTTGACTGGAATCTTATCCCCATGCCCAATTCTCCACCATTCCAGCAGGCCAGTCCAGAATACGACTGGACCAACATGGCATGCAGAAGTCGGGACATGCTTGAAAAAGGCCTGTGGCTGCCTTCGGAGTTCGAGCCAGCGACCTTGAAACCTTTAGGGAAGATGATGGCCTCGTGGTATTATTGCTAGACTATTAATCCAGAAACTCAGCTAATGTTCTGGGGACCCGGGTTCGAATCCCACCATGGCAGATGGTGGAATTTGAATTCAATTAAAAATATCTGGAATTAAGAATCTACTGATGGCCATGGGCAGCACGGTGGCACAGTGGTTAGCCTCACAGCACTAAGGTTCCAGGTTCAATTCCGGCCTCGGTCACTGTCTGTGTGGAGTTTGCACATTCTCCCTGTGTCTGCGTGGGTTTCCTCCGGGTGCTCCGATTTCCTCCCACAGTCCAATGATGTGCGGGCTAGGTTGATTGGCCATGCTAAATTGTCCATTAGCGTCGGGGGATTAGCAGGGTAAAATGCATGGGGTTGCGGGATTGGCACCTGGGTGGGATTGTGGTCGGTGCAAACTCGATAGGCCAAATGGCCTCCTTCTGTACTGTAGGGATTCTATGATTCTATGATGAAAGCATTGTCGATTGTCAGAAAAACCCATCTTGTTCACTATTGTCCTTTAGAGAAGGAAATCTGCCATCCTTACCTGGTCTGGCCTACATGTGATTCCAGAGCCACAGCAGTGTGGTTGACTTTCAACTGCCCTCAGGCAACTATGGATGGGTAATAAATGCTGGCCAGCCAGTGACGCCCATGTCCCATGAATGAAAAAAAAAACACAGCAATGGGTGGAGGGGAGCATCTATCAGGTGGATCTTCCAGATTCATTGTCATCGAGGAGGTCTAATTTCCAGCCAATGTTTTTCTGGAGATCCATCTTCTTTCTTCAAAGATGGATCAGTTATGTCAGGCACCTTTTAAATGTGGCATCCAGATACGTTGACAGGACAGATGCCATCAAATCTGCCCCGCCAGTGAAGATGGCACAAAACACCTGGATACATAATTAATTACATCAAGAATGGAAGATACGGCGTTGTTTCCCATCACCCTCTGCAGTGGGAAACATTCCCCATCCCCACCCCCGCTCCGGGACTTTGTCCCAGATAGGAGAATTCCACCCAAGGTATAACACTGAACCATATAAGGAGAATTAGTTCAGATGATGAAAAGCTTGATCATAGACGTAGGTTTTAAGGAGTGTCCTAAAGAAGGAAAGCAAGGTAGAGAGGCAGGGAGATGTGGTGGGAGGGAATATTCCAGATCTTGGGGCCGAGGCAACTGAGGACAAGGACACCAATGGTGGAGTGATTAAAATCGGGGATGCACAGGAGGCCAGAATTAGAAGAATGCATAAATCTTGGAGGATTGTGGGACCAGAGGAGATTATAGAGATAGGGAAGGGTGGGTAGCAGTTGTGAGACCGGGCCATGGAGGAACTTGAGAACAAGGATGAGAATTTTCAAATGTTTGACCAGGAGCCAATATAAGTCAGGAATGTAGTAAATGGTAGGTCAGTTGGGAAGGGGGGTGGGGGGGTGGCGATGATTGCAGCTGACAATCTCCAGCATCCAAATAGTCATAGCCATTATAACTACATCCTTTCTCTTGAAAATTTCCAGTAGTTACTGAGTTATATTATATTTTGTATATTTTATATTAAAGTAATAATTCTGTTATAACTTATTGCATATAGAATAGGGTGGAGGTGCAACCAGAACAAAGTACTACACTACCAACTTCAAACATGTTATGCGTCAATCAGATAAACTGGCAGCAGACACAAATCTTGCTGAACCACCCCTAAATTACATCAAACCCCATGGTTTATCAGGTTTTAGCTCATGCACAAACCTAAATCTATATAGCCTATAAATGATCTAAATGATATCTGTTTACTCCTTCCTGTCCTTATCAGGCGCCAGCATTTGAGATAACAGGTTACCTCCACATAAAACATAAATACAAGTATATTTAGAAACATACAAAAGGTGTTCTTTGGATAATTCATACATCATTTCAAGAGAAAAAATATTAACCATCTGGAAACCAGATACAGGGCGGCATGGGGTGCAATTTGCAGCATATTGAGCTTTAGCCACGTCTACAGAATTTAGGATGCTTCTCAAGGCCCCCTTGTCAAAGCAAGAATAATTTGCAGCTTTAGTCTCTCTTTCTCTCATCAATGTGAGCTTCAGTTTTTAATATCTAATTCTGGCAGAGGGGCAAGGGCTATATTTTGCACATGGGTCATACATTCCATTATTAAAACAAAGGGACTCTTTCCACATGCACATCATGTTCAGAACAGTTGGCTGTCACCAAGAGTAAATGCCAAGTTTCTGAAACAACAGTATCTGCCACAAGATTCGCACAGTAGACAGTTCCAAGAGCAGACTGGGAATTTGCATGTTTTATAATACATTGATGAATTTTAGACAGCTAAAAACCAAATAGATATGCTCTATGCATATGGTATATTTTGGGGAGTAGGCGGGGGTGGTTAGAAGGTGAAAAAGATTTAACATAATAAAAGCTATGATTTGATTAGAAATATTATTTTCTGGCTTGCTTTCCTTAGTGGTCAATCAATACTGAAGAAACAATGCAATGAAGCTTCTAATGGAATGTGCTCTCACTACTTCTCCTTTTATCTTGTTATTTCACAATTTACCTTTTGTTTCCCGATAATACTGTTATAAATTATTTATTTATTCCATGTGTATTCCATCTTTATCACCTCACAGTTAAGTGGTAAAGTAGACTAGGGAACATCTGAATTCCATAAGTTCCAGTGACAATAATGTGATAATAAAATTCATAATTTAAATATAATTTACAAAATAGCACACTCACCCAGTTTTCAATCTCAACCTTTGAAGGTTGGCATATTAACAGTGCACTCATTTTACAAGGTCAACTGTTTTGGTCTATTCAAAAGCTATCCTGATGGATCATGCATCCTCCATCCTCCGTAAACTCTACTGCACACATTCCACCCTCCATCAAGCCCTGCTTGTCCACTGCCCCTGTTCTCATTAGCTCCCACTTTCCAACAACTCACTTTAAAATTGTGACCCACATACTCACATTAATGCTTTGCCTCATCCCTTGTAACCTCTGTAAGCTTTCTGCAGCCCTTCAATCCTGCTCCCAGTGTAAGTTTTACACTCTGGAATTTCCTTTCTAAACCTTTCCACCTATCATGCTCCTCCTTTAAGATCCTCCCTAAATCACATCTTTTTGACCAAGCTTTTGGTCATCGTTCCTGATAGCTCCCCTTCAAGTTTAGCGTCCACTTTTATTGGACTACATCTCTGTGAATCACTTTGGAAAGTTTTTTTACATTGCACCTTTAACTTAGAGAAGACATTTCACAGGAGCATTGTAAAAGAAAGTATGACACTGAGCCACATCAGTTAAATTATATTCTGAACATCATCTGAGGAAAGGGTAAGTCATGACAGAAGTCATTGAACTCTGTGTTACAAATTATCAAACTGTTTGGATGTGGAAGTCAGGGGATCTGGCAAGATTGTCTGTCTGTTAAAGGTTATTGATGGAAGGGAATTCTATTTTTTTAATGACTACAGGGTTCATTGCCCCAAAATCCTGATATGTATTCTCAGCAAATGACATTGTGCACTGAGGATAAATTTGCAAAGTGTAGCCCCACACAATGAACAATGTTGGATGGTTTATTTTTAAAAAATCTTTACTTCAGTTAACTTTGAATGCAACTACCACTTAAAAAAATGTGTACTGCACAAATAAAAAGACTTGCATGCTATGATACAGGTGCATATTTCTTAAACCAGGTCACAGATTGAAGCCTCTGTATCAGTCATTTATCACAATTTTTCATGTCTTTAATTCTCTTAGTGATAGAGAAAATGTACAGCTTTTTCAAAAATCTCTTCCAGTTCCTGTTGGCATCCAATATCGACAAACCTAACATTCAGTCACACTCACCATTTTGTACAGTTGCTGGGTCAAAGACTCACTTGAACTTGACCTTGTACCGCTCATGTTCAGTCCTAATGTTGTGCCCTTGTTATCATCTAGGTAATTTACAATAACTTTTTCAGTTAGATCCATCTTTTGGATAAGGCCTTAAACCAATGCACTATCGGCCTGCTCAGGTGGATGTAAAAGATCCCATTGCACTACTTCAAAGAAGAGCAATGGAGTTATGCCTGGTGCTCTGGCCAATGTTTATCCAGTAAGAAGTCTCACAACACCAGGTTAAAGTCCGCACACGAGGACGGCCTCAACCAGGATCTTGGGTTCATGTCACACTATCTGTAACCCCCACGACTTGCCTGGGCTTGCAAAATCTCACTAATTGTCTTGGCTGGAGACAATACACATCTCTTTAACCTGTGCTTAACCCTCTCTCCACTCACATTGTCTGTACCTTTAAGACTTGATTACCTGTAAAGACTCACATTCCAACCATTATTTTGTAAATTGAGTTTGTGTCTTTATATGCCCTGTTTGTGAACAGAACTCCACTCACCTGATGAAGGAGCAGCGCTCTCAAAGCTTGTGGCTTGTGCTACCAAATAAACTTGTTGGACTTTAACCTGGTATTGTGAGACTTCTTACAGTGCTTACCCCAGTTCAACTCCGGCATCTCCACATCAATATTTATCCCTCAGTCAACATAGCAAAATCAGATTATCTGATCATTATAACACTGCTGTTGGTGGGAGCTTTCTGTGTGCAAATTGGCTGCCCCGTTTCCTACATTACCGTGTAATTCGAAGTATTTCACTGATAAAGCACTTGCAGACTTCCAGTGGTCATGAAAAAAGTGCGAGATAAATGCAATGCTTTTTTTTCTTTTGGAAACTATGCTGCGGTGTTAAGCTGTTTTTGGAAGTAAGCATCTGTGTATTGCTTACAGTATTTAGTAAAGGTTCTGCTCCATGTGTTGTAAATCTGATTCAGCACATTTTTAATAACACCATGAAGCTTCACATACTCAGTACTAAATGGCTTTTTGATGGTTACCAGTTCCCTGTCTTCACTGACTGCCACCTTCCTCTCAATCCTAGAATGGAGCAAATTGCTCACTGACACAATAATCCATTTGATTTGTGCTGCAGCTACAAAATGCCTGATAACAATGAGCTTGTTGAAACTGGATGGGATACATCACAGTTCAGACAGTGACTAACCCATGCTCAAAATACCCTATTCACTAAGCTTCAGTCTAATGTAAATTGACACGACTTTAATTCATATCTTAAGCCATTCACATTGATGTGTGCCAGCTTGTAGCACTGTCCCCGACAAAAATGGTAACCAAAGACAGATAAGCTGTAACTAACACCTAGTTAAGAGGCAAAAATTATTTCAGTGACATAATTGGAAACAATTATCAACTCATTATAGTGTATTTTACTCGCACTGAAATAGATGCTTCATAAATGAAAGATCTTGGCATAAATTAGGTTTCATATTCTAGAACAGTCCCCTTGAGGAAACCTATTTTAAAAGAAGAATATTCAACACTGTTCAGATTAATTACAATGTTTTATCCCAGGGTTAACTTTTACATCCACATTTTTTAAAAATTGTCAACCTCCCACTTTTTAATTATTATGAATCTCTTTTAAGTACCTCTCTATGCCTAACTTGATTCTCCAAGATGAAATGGACGACTCTGGGGTCTCCATGAATGCTACTTTCTACGTGGACACCAGGGAATGGAGACATCGTCTGTTTACCTTTACAACAAAACATAATGAAAATCATTCCCCAGGAAACACGTAAAACAATCCTACACAAACTTCCTGCTCTTTCTTTGGGGAAATAGCCCAACCACTCTGCATTGATTCTGGTTCAAACTGACAATAAACTGGAACCAATATTGACTTTGAGTGATATCGGTTGAAATGCCCGCTATACATACCTCAGAAAATAAAAATCGGGAGAAATTTATACTATCATGAGAAATCGTAGGTACAAACTTATATTCTGTCCTTCCAAGACAAAATTATACTAGCCTCTTAGCTTCGGCATTGTTTTAAACTTATAGAATCATAGAATTCATACAGTGCAATTTTTTGTTAATTTTGATTCACCTACCACTACCTAGGCAAAAAGCCAATTTTAAATATAAAAGCCGTTTCAAAATTAATTACAAGTATCATTTATTTTGCAAGATGACTGTAAAACTACAAAAGCATTTTTATTAGCCTATAGGAGGCACTATTCAAATTGGACAAGACAAGTAGAGCTGAATTTTCTTCTGCTGCCCTGCCTAGGCAACATAGTGGCAGAAATGGAGCAGTGTGGTCATCAGCAACAATACTGATGCTTCAATGGCAGCATTAGTCAGACTAGAGGACATCTTAAACTCTCAGAGGTAAGACATTATTGGAGAGACTCAGCTGCCACATGGCAGACGCACCAACAGAAGATGACAGGTGAGGGGTGGGGTGAATGAGAGAAGGGTTTGAGAAGTAGGAGTGGGAGGCAATGAAAAGAGTATCATTATTGATGTTGAGCTTACATTTTCCAAAGAAAAGTAACATGTGAAGCCATTTGATCGCCTCCGTATGCACTTTTTGATAGCAAGGAAAAAATCAATGCTAATGGTTCTAATTTCAAACACTCAAGTAACAGAGGGAGAAATAATGAAAAAGAGGACGATAATGATCACCAAAAAATTGCGAAGAGACAGATAGAATGGTGAACAACTGCTTTCTTCCTGAATCTATTGAATTTATTTCAAGTTGAATGTTGAGGACCAAGTCTTTTTGAGAGAAACAGATAGGATAGGTCGAGGAGAAGAAAATATAAAGGAAGGGGTTAGAGGAAGAAGTGAGTGAGAGAAGGTAGTGGGATTGAATAATTCAGATGAGATACAGGAGTTTGAATGAAGGAGCTGGTGAAATAGGAAGGTTGAGACAGACGATTTGAGAAAACCAGGGGGTTAAGAGAGGGAGCAGAGAGATGAAGGATTTGAATGAGCATCAGAACTCCCGCATGATAGGTTTACATGGGTAATTTTCTACATAAATGTTTTATTTATGAATTTATAATCGACACAAAATTAACAACAGAATATGGCCCTCAAATCAACTCCATCCACCCTGATCCTTAGTTCCCAACGAGAATGGAGAGACTGGGCTTTGTTAAAATGTTTGCAACAATCTACGAATAACCTAATCAATATCCTGGCGGGAAGGTTGGCTAAGGCTATTGGGGAGAGTTTAAACTAGATAGGTTGGGGGGAGGGGATCGAGACGAGGTGACTGGGAGCGAGGAAGTTAGCTCGCAAACAGAGAAGGGTTATAGACAGTGCAAGAGGGAGGATGGACGGGGGATAGAGAAGGGGAGAGCTCAGACCAAAGGATTGAGATGTGTTTACTTTAATGCCAGGAGTATAGTGAATAAAGGGGATGAGCTCAGAGTTTGGATCGGTGCCTGGAAGTCTGATGTGGTGGCCATTACGGAGACTAGGATGTCTCAGGGACAGGACTGGATACTCCAGGTGCCGGGATTCAGATGTTTCAGGAAGGACAGGGAGGGAGGCAAGAGAGGGGGTGGAGTGGCACTGCTGACCAGGGATAGTGTCACAGCTGTAGAGAAGGTGTATGCTGTGGAGGGATTGTCCACAGAGTCTCTGTGGGTGGAAGTTCGGAGTGGGAAGGGGTCGATCACTTTGCTGGGAGTTTTCTATAGGCTGCCCAATAGTAACAGGGAGGTGGAGGAGCAGATAGGGAAACAGATCCTGGAGAGATGCAGTAACAGCAGAGTTGTTGTGATGGGAGACTTTAATTTCCCAAACATAGATTGGAATACCCCTAGGGTAAGGGGATTGGATGGGGAGGAGTTCGTTAGGTGTGTTCAGGAGGGTTTCCTAACACAGCATGTGGACAAGACTACAATAGGAGAGGCTGTACTTGATCTGATACTGACCAATGAACCTGGACGGGTGTCAGGTCTCTCAGTGGGAGAGCATCTTGGGGATAGCGATCATAACTCTATCTCCTTCATGCTTGCATTGGAAAAAGAGAGGATCAGGCAAGCTAGGAAAGCTTTTATATGGAGTAAGGGGAAATATGAAGACATAAGGCAGCAAATTAGAGGAGTAAATTGGAAGGAGGTATTCTCGGGGAAATGTACTGAAGAGAGGTGGCAGTTTTTCAAGGAATGTCTGTCTAGAGTTCTACAGGACAACGTTCCGAGCAGACAGGGAGGTGTTGGTAGGTTAAAGGAACCGTGGTGCACGAAAACTGTGCGGGACCTAGTCGAGAAGAAAAGGAAAGCATACAAAAGGTTCAGAGAGCTTGGCGAAGATAGGGATCTAGATGAGTATACGGCTTGTAGGAAGGGACTAAAGAAGGATATTAGGCGAGCCAGAAGGAGTCACGAGAAGGCCTTGGCAGGTAGGATTAAGGAAAACCCTAAGGCGTTCTATAAATATGTGAAGAGTAAAAGGATGAGACGTGAAGGAATAGGGCCTATAAAAGGTGAAGGCGGGAAAATCTGTACGGAACCAGTAGAAATGGCAGAGGTGCTTAATGAGTATTTTGCCTCGGTTTTCACAGAGGAAAAGGACCTGGGTGGATGTACTGTGGGCTTGCGGTGGACTGAAAAGATTGAGTATGTGGACTTTAAGAAAGAGGTTGTGCTGGAATCTTTGAATGGCATCAAGATAGATAAGTCGCCGGGTCCGGATGGGATGTACCCCAGGTTACCGTGGGAGGCGAGGAAAGAGATTGCAGAGCCCCTAGCGATGATCTTTGCGTCGTCGATGGAGACGGGCGAGGTGCCAGAGGATTGCGGATGTGGTTCCTATTTTCAAGAAGGGGAACAGGGATATCCCAGGAAATTATCGACCGGTGAGTCTAACCTCAGTGGTTGGTCAGCTGATGGAGAAGATCCTGAGGGACAAGATTTATGAGCATTTAGAGAGGCTTAGTATGCTCAAGAATACTCAGCATGGCTTTGTCAAAGGAAGATCGTGCCTTACAAGCCTGGTGGAGTTCTTCAAAAATGTGACTAAACACATTGATGAAGGGAAAGTGGTAGATGTGGTTTATATGGATTTTAGCAAGGCGTTCGATAAGGTCCCCCATGCAAGGCTTCTAGAAAAAGTGAGAGGGCATGGGATCCAAGGGGCTGCTGCCCTGTGGATCCAGAACTGGCTTGCCCAAAGGAGACAGAGAGTGGGTATAGATGGGTCTTTTTCTAAATGGAGGTCGGTCACCAGTGGTGTGCCCCAGGGATCTGTTCTAGGACCCTTGCTGTTTGTCATTTTCATAAATGACCTGGATGAGGAAGTGGAGGGATGGGTTGGTAAGTTTGCCGACGACATGAAGGTTGGTGGGGTTGTGGATAGTCTGGAGGGATGTCAGAAGTTACAGAGAGACATAGATAGGATGCAAGACTGGGCGGAGAAGTGGCAGGTGGACTTCAACCCAGATAAATGCATAGTGGTCCATTTTGGCAGGTCAAATGGGATGAAGGAGTACAATATAAAGGGAAAGACTCTTAGTACTGTGGAGGATCAGAAGGACCTTGGGGTCCGGGTCCATAGGACTCTAAAATCGGCCCCGCAGGTGGAGGAGGTGGTTAAGAAGGCATATGGTGTGCTGGCCTTTATCAATCGAGGGATTGAGTTTAGGAGTCCGGGGATAATGATGCAGCTATATAAGACCCTCGTCAGACCCCACTTGGAGTACTGTGCTCAGTTCTGGTCACCTCATTACAGGAAGGATGTGGAAAAGATTGAAAGGGTGCAGAGGCGATTTACAAGGATGTTGCCTGGATTGAGTGGCATGCCTTATGAGGATAGGCTGAGGGAGCTCGGTCTTTTTTCCTTGGAGAGACGTAGGATAAGAGGAGACCTAATAGAGGTATATAAGATGTTGAGAGGCATAGATCGGGTGGACTCTGAGGCTTTTTCCCAGGGTGGAAATGGCTGCTACGAGAGGACACAGGTTTAAGGTGCTGGGGGGTAGGTACAGGGGAAATGTTAGAGGGAAGTTTTTCACACAGAGGGTGGTGGGCGAGTGGAATCGGCTGCCGTCAGTGGTGGTGGAGGCAAACTCAATAGGGTCTTTTAAGTGACTCCTGGATGAGTACATGGGACTTAATAGGATGGAGGGTTATAGGTAGGCCTAGAAGGTAGGGATATAATCAGCACAACTTGTGGGGCCGAAGGGCCTGTTTTGTGCTGTAGTTTTTCTATGTTTCTATGTTCTATGTTTCTAACCTGATCTTCACTGGCCTTGCATCGCATGTAATTTTATCATTTGTTTTCTGCTCACCCAATGAATTTCTCACACCCAGTGAGTTAGGAACTCGTTGAGTTTTAGACTGTGGGTTACCATTTCAGCTCAACACATTTTGTAAGATTTGTTGATGGTTGTGTGCAGATAAGATGAAGTAGTGCCAAGAGCTAGATTGTGGAGGAGTGTTGTGTGTACATATATATTAAATAGAAATTGCTTGGAGTCTGAAAGTTTTTTTTAAAAACCTGTCTTTGTTTACCACCATGAATGCATAAAACTGATAAGGAAAAAATGAAAACAATGAAGGGCACTACGACTCACAATCACCAAATCATGAAAAGCCACAACCTAAACTGCAATCACAAATTAATCAGTTCAAAAGATCTTTGGCAGGATATCTGAAGCAGTTCGGAAGCTTACATCTTTGTACAGCCATAGATGGATTCCAAACACCTAGAAATAATGCTAACAGCCTTAACTTCAGCAGTACAGAGACAAAGTGCCCTCATACTCTGCCCAATTATCAATGTCCTACATTTCAAAAGTACTTCATTGTTTATAAAGAGCTCTGGGAGGTCCTGAAGTTGTGAAAGGTATGATAGAAAGGCAATTCTGGTTTGGTTGAAGGTACAATGACCAATGGTGAGCTGAAGGAAGTGGTGGGGGCACAAGAGACCAGAGTTGCAAGAACACATGGCAAATTGTTTAGTCTATGGGCTGACAAATCTCCTAGTCTGGATCCACTTCACCCTAATGTCTTGAAAGAGGTTACTGATGAGACAGTTGATGCATTGGTTTTAATTTTCAAAAATTCCCGAGATTCAGGAAAGATGGCCAATGTAACTCCTTTATTCAAAAAAAAGAGGGTCAGAGAGCAGGAAACTACAAGCCAGTTAGCCTGACATCTGTCAAAGGGAAAATATTAGAAGGCATTATTAACGATGTTATAGCAGGAAAAATTCAAGGCAATCAGACTGGGTCAACATAGCTTTGTGAAAGGGAAATTATGTTGAACCTGTTCATACGAGTTCATTGAAGGAGTCACATGTGTTGTGGAATAAAGGAGAACCAGTGGATATAGTTACTTAGATTTCCAGAAGGCATCATCAAAGGTTATTTGTAAAATAAAAGCTGATGGTGTGGGGGTAACATATTGGCATGGACAAAAGATTGGCTAGCCAACAGGAAACAGAGAGTTGGCGTAAATGGGTCATTTTCTGGCTGCCAGGATGTGATGAGTGGTGTTCCACAAGGATCACTGTTGGGGACTCAACTTGTTACAATTTACATAAATGACTGAAGGTATGGTTACTAAATTTGCTGACGATACAAGAGTGGGCCAGAAACTAAATGGTGAAAAGGACATAAGGAGGCTAAAAAGGGACATAGTTAGGTTAAGTGAGTGGGCAGAAATGTGGCAAATGGGTAAGTGTGAAATTGTCCATTTGGCAGGAAGAATAAAAATGCTTATTATCTAAATCGTGAGAGATTGCAGAGCTCTCAGGTGCAGAGGGATCTGGGTATCCCAAGTGCACAAATCACAAAAGGCTAGTAAACAGTTACAGCAAGTCGCTAGGAAAGCTGATATAATATTATTGCTTATTGTGAGGGGAATTGATTACAAAAGTAGGGAGGTTATACTTCAATTTCACAAGGCACTGGTAAGACCACATCCCGAGTATTGTGCACAATACTGGTCTCTTTATCTATGGAAAGATGTAAATGCATTATCACATGCAGTGTGGATAAAGGGGAACCTTTACTAGACTAATGCCAGGAATGAGCAGGTTGGACAGGTCAGGTTTGCATACACTAAAGTGAAAGGCAACTTAATGGAAACCTATAAGATCTGAGCAGTATTGATAGGTCGATGTGGAGAGGATGTCTCTTGTCAGAAAATCTAGAACTAGGGGTCACTGCTTAAAAATAAGGGGTCACTTATTTAAGTTGGAAATGAGGAGAAATTCTCTCTCTCAAAGAGTTGAGTGTCTCTAGAACCCTCTTCCCCAAAAGGTAGTGAAAGCAGAATCTCAGAATTTTTTTTAAGGCAGAGCTAGATCGATTTTGATTAACATGGGGGGGAAAGATTATTAGGGACAGACAGGAATGTGAGGTTAAGGTTACAATCGGATCAGCCATGATCTTATTCAATGGTAGCACAGGCTTGAGGGGCTGAGTGGCCTATTCCTGCTTCTAATTTGTATGTTGGCATGTATGATACAGTATCGAGGAGTACCAATGAGATTGGTGGGAAGGGTATGCAGTTTGTGCCAGGGGGGACTAAAGATTAGGGCTTTGATATTACCAACGTTTAACTGAAGGAAATCATGGTTCATTCAGGGCTTGTTATTGGACAATCAGTCTAACAAAATAGATGTGGCAGGATCATAATAGGTGTTAGAGGAACTGAATCAGAGGGCAGAATTTTCCATTCTCTGCACAGAGTGCTGGCTGAGGCAAGAAAACTGGCATGCAGCTCGCAGACCACACAGCCAGCATTTTTCTCCAGATAATCCAGCACACTGTGCAGAAAAAAATCTGGGGGTGTGGCCCACGCTGTCAAGGCAGGCCAGAAAAAGCCAGCAACCATCCCGAGATTGACGCACCCTTCTCCAATAGTCAACAGAAGAACACCGGTGGCGAGTGAGGAGAATCAGAAAACAAAATCTCGCCAGTGTGATTATTGTTTACCAAGTCTCGTGACATTTTGCACCCAAGTCACCATTTGCACTCATGGCAAACAGGGTGCAAAATCACTGCAAGAGTATCATTAACACACATGTGGAAGCTGATCCCATCCCAATGATTATATTAGTAAGGAGCAGCATATAAATGATGAGCAAGGGGCCTAGGATAGACCCTTGGGAGTCTCTGATGGTAACGGTGTGAGAAGTCATTGCTATGTAATAATACCGTGCCATTGATATATTTTATGTCTCTGTAGAATGTTTTAATATTCAGTGGTTGTTTTTGACAGGCAGTCGGTATGTCTCTGATCCAAAATGGCACTGGAGCGTGGTAACTTCTTGCAAACTGTACCCAGCACATCCTCTAATTCTATATTTTACTATCGTTCTATGCTTCTAAAACTTTATTCTCGGTCTTTTAAACTCTCTAACAGTGCTTTATTACAATCTCTTGCAGGTTTGGTGATCCTTAGGCTGCCATCAGACTTTTGAATGGATCTACCTCGCATTAAGTTGATCTTTCTCGACACCCTAGCTATGACTGTAACACTACGTTCTGCACGCTCCCTTCCTTCTCGATGCACAGCATGATTTGTCTGTATTACGCGCAAGAAACAATACTTTTCACTGTATACTAATGCAAGTGATAATAATAAATCAAATCAAATGTCTCAGAAATATACAACTCAGATGCTGAGAAAACAGGATAATTACTCATTTTAGATATGTGGCGTTTATTCAGCAGAAGACTTAATGCTCTCTTGTTTACAAATGAAAAGGTCCCCAGGGTTTTTTTATTAAATAAATGGAATGTGAGTTTGGGTATAAAGTCATGTGATACTAGAAATGGAAGGAGCTAGGTTTGTAGCAGAGGAACAGTTTCTGTTTCAATTTAGAGTCAGTTGCCGAGCTGTTTAATTTGTGACTTTGGTTAGGACCATCTCAACACACATTTCAGTAAAGTAGGTGTGTTTGCAAGAAAGTTAATCTTATGGTAATTTTTCTTCCTGTGCTGTTGTCAGTAGCAGTGCCAATTGTTTGTGGAAGGTCTGCTGACTTTCGCTGTTGACTGGCTTTGTCTGATGCTGTATCCTCTACCTTTGTACTGTACATTGATGTTAATGACATATGGCAGAATATACAGGCACAGACATCTACCCTTTACTTAATACCAGCATATTTTGCGCATTTTTGCTTACACATGGTTTTGTTCTTCTTTGAAAGATCAGTATCAACCTTTGGCATCAGTAAAGTTTATAATCTATGCACAATCCATGTCAGGTACCTGAACTCCCAAAATAAGGGTTTAGGGTCATGTCAGAAGTCAAATTGTAAATAGTCTAAAAATAAGAACTCAACAACAACAGCTTGTATTTATATAACTAATAAAACAACCCAATCCAATTTAAAGAAGCATTCTCAAACAAAATTTGACATTGATCCGCCAAAGGAGAAATTTAGATCAATCAAAAACAAGATCAAAGAGGTAAGTTTTAAGGAGCGACTTAAAGGAAGAAACAGAGATAGAGACAGAATTCCAGAGCTTAGGGCCTTATCAGGTATATATAGGCATGGTCAACAGGTCGAAGTACTCAAAGGGCCATAATTACAGCAACTCAGATATCTCAGCGGGATGTAGGGCTGAAGAAGATTACAGAAATATGCAGGGATTTCCATAGAAATCATAGAAACCCTACAGTACAGAAAGAGGCCATTCAGCCCTTCGAGTCTGCACCGACCACAATCCCACCCAGGCCCTACCCCCATATCCCTACATATTTTACCCACTAATCCCTCTAATCTATGCATCCCAGGACACTAAGGGGCAATTTTAACATGGCCAATCAACCTAACTCGCACATCTTTGGACTGTGGGAGGAAACCGGAGCACCCGGAGGAAACCCACGCAGACACGAGGAGAATGTGCAAACTCCACACAGACAGTGACCCAAGCCGGGAATCGAACCCAGGTCCCTGGAGCTGTGAAGCAGCAGTGCTAACCATTGTGCTACCATGCCGCCCATTTGAAAATAAGAATGTTCCAGTACTTAACCAGGAGTCAATGCAGATCAGAAGGCACAGGGGCAATGGACAAACAGGACTTGATGCAAGTTAGAACACAGGCAGCAGAGTTTGAATTATGTCCAATTTATGTGGGGTAGAACGTGGGAAGCCGGCCAGGAGTACATTGGAATAATCGAGTCCTAAGGTAACAAAAGGCATGGATGAGGAGTTCAGTAGAAAGTGAGATCGAGTTGGGTGTCATCAGCAGACATGAAAATTGACATTGTCTTTTCAGATAATGTTGCTGGAGGGGATGAGGTAGATGGGAAACAGGAGGGAGCTGATGATAGATCCTTGTCAGACACCAGAGCTAATGGCGCAAGAGTGGGAAGAGAAGCCATTGCAGTTCATTGGCTATGATTCGATAGATAAGAATGGAGCCAGATGAGTACAGTCCCATCATGCCAAAGGTTGCTGACTGATCAAGAACGACAAGGAGGGATAGATTAATGTTGTCACAGTCAGACAGGGCGTCATTTGACAAGTCATCTGCTTCAAAATCACCATGCTCCTGCTGCTCTTTCATTACATTTCCTCCTGTGCCTGTTCCCAGTGGATTAATCTTGGGGGTGGAGAATTTCTTCACGTAATGCACTTCTAGTAACACTATGCAAACTTACACTGCTTCCTTGGGACAAGCAGTAACCTGCACAGTCTGCGTGGTGTTCTCCACTGATATAATTAAAGAACAGTGTGCAGATAGAGGCCCAAAGTGCAGCCTGCCCTGGGAATTAATGTCATGTGCTTGGAGTTGTTAGAAGTGGAACTACATTCATAAATTTTACTCCCCCGCCCCTATTTCTCCTAACTTCTTTCTGTCTCTTCCCCTATTTTTCTTGTTTTTTAGCAAGTACAGGGGCAGGGTGGGAGATTTTCCTCTATCTTTGCTTTTTTCCTCTCACATCCCATTAAATGCAACGTAACTGGAAGTCTTCTATTTTCTCTGCACGTTGCTTTAATCTGCGATGTTATTATTTTGTTCCTGCCTGCATGTTCCTCTGCATTTTAAATCTGTCAGCTTTTTACAGTTCTGCCTGCCTTCGATAACAATCACTGGAACTGGGGGGAATGCTCTTTCATTACATTTCCTCCTGTGCCTGTTCCCAGTGGATTAATCTTCTCATCACTGTTACTTCACAGAGATGCTGTGTAGTCAGCCTCTTACGCTGGCTATGCTTGAAAACATTTCCAAAAACTGGAAATTGTTAAAGTCCATGCAGTGTTACAATTTTCTTTTCATCCAATGCATGCTTCAAACCATTATTTTAGCACATTACAATTACATATAAAAATATTTTCCATTTTATATATAAATTTTGTATTCCAATGAATTTATTGTTTTTGTTATTTACATTGGGACTATATCACTGTTCCTTCACTGTCCTTGGGTCAAAATACAAGAATTCTCTCCCTAACGGCACTATAGGGGTACCTACACCAAACTGACTGTAATAACAAAGAACAAAGAACAGTACAGCACAGGAAACAGGCCCTTCGACCTTCCAAGCCTGTGCCACTCATTGGTCCAACTAGACCATTTGTTTGTATCCCTCCATTCCCAGACTGCTCATGTGACTATCCAGGTAAGTCTTAAACGATGCCAGCATGTCTGCCTCCACCACCCTACTTGGCAGAGCATTCCAGGCCCCCACCACTCTCTGTGTAAAAAACGTCCCTCTGATATCTGAGTTATACCTCGCCCCTCTCACCTTGAGCACGTGACCCCTCGCGATCGTCACCTCCGACCTGGGAAAAAGCTTTCCACTGTTCATCCTAGCTATACCCTTCATAATTTTGTACACCTCTATTAGGTCTCCCCTCATTCTCTGTCTTTCTAGGGAGAACAAGCCCAGTTTACCCAATCTCTCCTCATAGCTAAGAGCCTCCATACCAGGCAACATCCTGGTAAACCTTCTCTACACTCTCTCTAACACCTCCACGTCCTTCTGGTAGTGCGGCGACCAGAACTGGATGCAGTACTCCAAATGTGGCCTAATCAGCGTTCTATACAGCTGCAACATCAGACTCCAGCTTTTATACGCTATACCCCGTCCTATAAAGGCAAGCATACCATATGCCTTCTTCACCACCTTCTCCACCTGTGCTGCCACCTTCAAGGATTTGTGGACTTGCACACCTAGGTCCCTCTGTGTTTCTATACTCTTGATGGCTCTGCCATTTATTGTATAACTCCCCCCTACATTAGTTCTTCCAAAATGCATCACTTCGCATTTATCTGGATTAAATTCCATCTGATTCAACAAGACAGCTCACCACCACGTTCACAAGGCTTTTGAAATGGGCAATAAATGCTGGCCTTGCCAGTGATAAATTAAGTCCACAAGCATGACCCTCAGCTGCTGATTACAAGTCATTTTAATTTTCTGCCCCATTCCCACTTTGACTTCTCAGTATAGTGTCCCCTACACTGTTCCATCAAGAAACTCCACCTATCGATTAGGCACTTTACAATCTTCTAGACTCAACATACAAGTTCAATAATTTCAGTTTGTAATTGCTCCTCCCAATGTTTCAGACAGCAGCTGCTGGCAGTGCTTCTACAATCATATTTTGTTTTCTTATTGGTCTCATTATCATCTCCTTTTGCCTTGCATCATAATCCTTTCCATCATGTAATCTCTCTCGCCTTCCACCCTATAATAAATCTCCACTTTTGTTCTTACCCAGCTTCTCTCCCACCCTGCCCCTGTTAAAAAACTATTACATCTCTAATGTTTCCAAGCTCTGGCAACTTAAACTGTTAACTCTGCCTCCCTCTCCACTGATACTGTCTGACCTACTAAGTATTTGCAGCATTTTCTGTTTTTATTATGGAGATATTAGAGACAGATGACTAAATATTTTGTCAGAGCTAGGTTTTGAGGAAAGAGGTAGAGGTTTTAACAAGAAAAATTCAGAGCTTTTGTGCTTAGGCAGCAGATGGCATGGCCCACTTGAGTAAATAAAATTGTGGATGTGCAAGAAGTGAACAGAATTTGGGAGGGGTGTAGGGCTGGAAGAAGTTAGAGGTAAGATGAGATCTTTAAGGAGCTGTAGATCAGATTGGTGGAGACCTGCATCTTTTGGCACAAATACTTTAGTGTTGGATGATTTTGGTGGTGTTACGATCTATACACAATATTTCTATAAGATCAATTGCTCCTCTTGAAAACATATATATGATGCCTAAATTTAGCATGACATTAAAGTGTGGTGAAGTCATAAAACACCAAATTGGCAGGAACTGAAATAAACAACTTCCTGGTGACATTTTGACTAGTAAGTACAATATGTAATTTAAGCAGTATTGCATTCAATTGTTATCCCCATATATTTATTATCCTCCAACTAGTTAGTGCTTACAGAAGTATTCATAAAATGAAACCTTTGGAAAATCACTGCTGTAGGTTAAGATAATTTATAACAAGTTTAAATTGTGTTGTGTAATTGCAGTAATTGTTCCAGGATGATATGTTTGCTACAGGTGCTCCATATGTCCTTGTCATCAAAATAAATACACAATGACCCTTAAACTGAGTCTTACTGTCGAGTCCAGGTTCATCACTGAGTATATGCATCTTCAGAACACTTCAGGATTCAATTCCTTATGAATGTAAAACACATTGTGCCTGGTTCTGGAATGAAACCATATTCACTGCACGTTTTGTTGGGAGATTGTCCCTGTCAGCGCTAATTGGTCTGCTTCTCAGCAGCCGCAGAAAGTGATTTGAGTGAAATATGCAAATAATTTATTTTTGTTTACACCAAAGTAAGTTTCTTGCTTTTTCCTCACCTTGTCCAGCACTCATTCCCATTATTTCTAAATATGCTTAAAAAGATCACCAGAGTTACTGTTTAACGTTCTCGTACAAATGGTGAGTTATGGGACATTCTTTGTAGCTGAAAAGGTTTCTAAAATGCTGCCTAGTGGCTCAGCACAAATAGAAGTGGTATTAAACTGGGATTACAGCCAGGGAGCAATATGAATTCAGACCATTGACAAAACAGAAACAACCCCCAGAGTTGAGAGGCATCAAAGGGGAGGATTTACAAGGACAAGCTTAGACATTCGATTTCTTCTCAAACAAAGAAGTGATTTAAGTCCCATGAGTTGCAATGCACTTTTTCCTAACAAAATCTGTTTCTTAAAAACATTTCAATGGCTGCATCAGATATGTGTGTCGTAAATAGAACTGTGCTGAAATCCATTGATATTGTTGGGATCTGACATGAACTGACATTATTGCAGAAGCTGTACAACGTGTATTTATATAGGACCTTTCATGTAATAAAATATCCAAAGAAGCTTAAAGGGTTGTTTATGTGCAACAGTTGTAGCCTGAACTCTGCTTGCGAGGATAATCACATCAACACTTTTATTGCACCTTCACATTGTCACAATAAAATAAAGTTAAACAGTGCAAGTCTTCAGCCAGCAAAGGAAATTGAGACAAATTTCATGTCAAGAAGCCACAACAAAATTTGGATGGTCATGGAACCAATGGCGACAGGCTATCATATTTAGTTTTGATCAGAGAATAGCATTTGTGTTTGTACCACTTATACAACATTGACATAAATGGTATCGTTGGGTTAGTGCACAATATAAAAGAAAATAATCAGAATTTTCCTTGAATCACCATATATACTTGAGAGACTGTCAATTTAAGTGCATCTATTCACAGTCAATCTTCTTTAACCATGTTTCAACAACTGTTCCCACCATAGGTGACTGCAATGCATGCCTGGTTATTTTATTGTTCCTTTTCTCAGCATCCCCCCTACCATCAACATCTTCATTTGCCAGTCGGTTTTAAAAATGTCAACATATTTCCTCTGTGCACCAACACTCAGATATATAATTGGAATGGTGTGTACAATAACATAAAACTTACTGTATTTCATGTATTAAAAAATAAGTTAAGTCAGTGGCAAAGTTGTCTTCTGTGAACTTGTTTGCTACTTTGATCATGGATATGCGAGCCAGAACAAAAGCTTCCTTTTCTTTCCTTTTCCTTGATGATCAGATGTGAAATCTTATCAGCATTTGAATCTATCCTCCTAAACCCATCATGCACAAAGCAGTTTTGTGGAGGGGAAGCAGTGGTGTCAGGATGGGCTCGCCAGATTGGATTGATTTAAGGACAGGTTAAGGTTTCCAGATAGACCAGTGGAAACAATGAGATTCCATGGGTGCTGGATCCATGGACAGGGTGATTATCTGATCAAAGGCAGGAAGGCCTCACACGTTTTGCTTTCGATACATAAATAATCCCCTTTTTTGTAACAGCTAGCATCTGTAAAAGAAATCATGTTGCTAACTATTCATGACTTGATTTGCATTTTGTATCTGTGTAGGATCTAGGAGCATTGAAGACTGTAGAGTGGGTTGATGTCTCTGAATTTGAGAGGTGGGCTTTTCATATTTAGGGTGGGGGAGGGTTCCTCCACTGTGCCAAATAATGCACCTTAACTTTAAACTCAAGTGCAAACCTAACAGGTATGATTTTTTTTCATGTATTTTCTGAACAATGAGTCCAATATTCTTGGTACTACACTTTGAGCTATTAGTAATGATCATCCCACACATGCTAGCAACTAAAACTCAATCCACTTGTGATCTTTATCAGGGAAACAATCATTTTCATCTCAACAGATTGGGCTCTGTTAAATCCAAGTAGCGAACCTAAAAGTACAACCCACCATGCTATGGAGCTTTTTCTCTCAACAGTTACTTGAGGTTTTACATAGAAGTGTACATAGAAAACAGAAGCAGGATTGGGCCATTCGGCCCTTCGAGCCTGCTCCAACATTCATTCTGATCATGGCTGATCATCAATTTAATACCATGATCCCGCCTTCCCCCTATATGCATTGATTCCTTTAGTCTCAAGAGTTATATCCAATTCCTTCTTGAAATCACACATAGTTTTGATCTCAGCTACTTTCTGCGGTAGTTAATTCCACAGATTCACCATTCTCTTGGTGAAGAAATTTCTCCTCACCTCAGTCCTAAATGTTTTACTCCTTATCCTCAAGCTACGACCTCCAGTTCTGGACACCCCATCATCAGGTACTTTCTTTCTGAATCTACCCTGTCTAATCCTGTTAAAATTTTAAGTCTCTATGAGATCCCCTCTCACTTTTAGAAACTCCAACCGACTTAGTTTCTCTTCATTTGACAGACCTGCCATTTCAGGAATCAGCCTGCTAAACCTTCGCTGTACTCCCTCTATAACAAGAACATGCTTCCTCACATAAGGACACCAAAACTGCATATAATACTCCAGGTGTGGCCTCACCAATGCCCTATACAATTACAGTAAAACATCCCTATTCCTATATTCAAATCTTCTCACTATGAAGGCTAACACATCACTTGCTTTCTTTACTGCCTGCTGTACCTGCACGCTTACTTTCAGCGACTGATTCACGAGAACACCAAGGTGTTGCTGAGTATCCACCTCTCTCAATTTACACCCATTCAAATTGTAATTTGCCTTCACATTTTTGCGATCGAAGTGGAAAATCTCACATTTATTCACATTACACTGCATCTGCCATGCATATGCCCACTCACTCAGCTTGTCCAAATCACGCTGATGCATCTCTGCACCCTTCTGACAGCTCACCCTCCCACCCAACTTTGTATCATTTGCAAATTTGGAGATAATATATTTTGTTTCCTCGTCCAAAACATTAATATATAATGTGAACAGATGGGTCCTAGTCTCTGCCTGCCAATTGGAAAAAGACCCATTTATTCCAACTCTGCTTCCTGTCAGCTAACCAGCTTTCTATCCATCTCAAGACACTACCTGAAATCCCATGCGCTTTAACTTTACATAGTAATCTGCTATGTGAGACCTTGTCGAAAGCCTTCTGAAAGTCTAAACAAACCACATCCACCGAATCTCCCTGGTCAACTCTACTAGTTACATCCTCAAATAATTCCAGTGATCATACCACTGCTTTCCAAATGCTGTAGTATGAAAATCTTGATAATGGACTCTAGCAACTCCCCTACTACTGATGTTAAGCTCACTGATCTGTAGTTTCCTGTCTACCTCCTTTTTGAATAGTGGAAAATGACCACCAATGAATCTAATATTTCGAGGGCCACTTCCTTAAGTACTCTGGGATGAAGATTTTCAAGCCCTGGAGATCTATTCGCCTTCAATCCCATGAATTTCTCCAAAACCATTTCTCTACTAATACTGATTTTATTGAACTCCTCACTAAAACTTGTTTTTCTCAGAACTTCCAGTACATTATTCATGTCTTCATTTGTGGCACATTTGGGAACTATGTGCTTTAAAAGTAAATGATGTTGGCAGGGGGAAGGAACTCGTCCATAAATGTATCAGTATTCATGCGTTATGTAGTTGTCACACCCTACATGCTACAATCGATCTTCCCCTGATATGCTATTTATTTTAGGCATTGGTTATTAATTTTAAATCCACTGAGTAGTTAAAGGGTTGCACTTGAAGGAATAAAATTCTAAAATCTATTTATCGATCTTAAAACAATCTAACTAATAACAAATAAATGCAGCATTTCCTATGCTTTAAAAATTATTGCTAAATCTCCCTTAGCAAAGTTTATGAACAGTCTGGGACCTGGAAGCTAAGTTGTTATTCATTGTGGTGCCACTGATCATTAAACATGACTGTTGTCTGTTTTTAAAGTAACAGTCACTGAAGCAACATATCAAATTAAGTAATGTGTGGCAAGAAAAATCCATTCTATGAAATTGCCTGTTTAAAAATGTTAAAACCTATTATTTTGATAGTCAGCTGTAAACAGCATTTTTGCAAAAATGTACAAACCAATTCTCATTCTTTTTGGAGGTAGATGTTCATTACGAAGTATATAAAATACATCACAATGTAACATCCATCTCCTAATCCAAGTAGATATCCAAGAAGAAAAATTATCAGTAATTACAATTCCTCCAATTTTGGCTTCACAAAACAGAAACTTGAATCCTACCCTAAAGCTATTCACCCTATGACAAAAACATACAATTTCAAGCTACATTATTTACAAATCAAACAAAGCAAGACTTTATAAAAGTAGATTTTATTTTGTAAGACATTCAAAGCCAGATTTCACATTCCAAGTAAATGAGGCATGCGTTCATTAATCTTTTTGGGAGATTAATATCCTTGTCCTTTGCTGCCATAACTTTGGCAGGAACATTGTTTATGGTATAATTCTGTTTTCTGGAACTGTTATGGTCGTAAAACCCCAAAGAAATTCATAGCCTTAACAGATATCATTCTGGTTGTTAAGCCAGCAATATCCAAATACCAAGTTCAAAAACTATACTTCCAGAAAACCAGCTGTACTTTGTCTCAACAAGATGAAGCAACCTGCCTGCCCGACAACAGGATTAATAATATTAACATGTAATTCTTCTGGCTGATGGATGCATATTGTTTTACTTCTAGGACAAGCAGGCATATTCGTAATGATTCTTAAAAAACACCTGGAAGAACTTTATAAAAGCAAATTTTTGCCTTTGCAGTTAACTGCAAAGGTGATTGTTTTGAGCAAAACAATACATGAAAAACCACATCCATAATAACAGGAGGAAGACAGTGAAGGAGGAAGACGCCTTGAACTTGAAACTAGACTATATCATTAGCAAGCGTTTAATTTTGTTTTGTGAGTACCTGTTAAAGTCATCATTTGGTTCAACACAGAGTGTGACATCTGGCGATATTATTTTTCGGTGAACTATAATAAGATAGAGTACTTTTAGCCTATGTTAGTACAGGTATTGTGAGCATAATATGATACTATGTGCATTGAATTGTGAATAGACTGAGAACATTTTTTGACCATCTGGAAACCCAAATTCAATTCCTTCCTTCCTGCCCCCACTCTTCTCATGCCATGGCAAAAACAATGGCACAAAAATACCTGAGGATGGAAGCTGATTTGGAGACGAAACTGTTTCCACCTAAATTCTACTTGATTTGCCCTGTCTTAAATAGAGTGTGACTCCCTTTAGATAGGAAACACCTTTTTTACCCTTGGGGTTCTGCTAGTGCATCAGCTTTGAACCATTCCACATTCTGGAAGGTGGACGAGGGATGGCCAATACCAAACTGCTCTTCATGTGCAATGAATTGCCTCTGTCTTGGAAATGACCTCATACATGATTTTTGAAATGGCATCTCCAAATCAGCCTCAGGACACTGGAGTTCCTGGTCCACTACCTTGCACCAGTAGAGCAGGTCCCTGGTCAAATTTCAGGACCAAATTGTTTTCTTAGCATATGCAAGTCGGATTTGATTTAAGTTAAGATCTACGCAGAGTCTTTGGAAAGAAAGATTTAGAGAAACAATTATTTAATGGGGATGCATCAGTATTGAGGTAAGTTAAATAGGTTTCTTACCAGTTTACTGTTGTCAATTGTACTCTTTTTAATCCTCAAGTTTCAGGAATGAGGATCCTGTAACTAATTGTCATATATTAACATGAGCAATGCTATAGTAATTAAAGTAATTGAGTTTCTACCACAATATTCATACAAGATTTTATTGAACAGTGTAGGTCATGCAGAACTTTCAAAATGCTTGACCCTTTGCCACATTTGTGTCTTCAGAAATGTGAGTGGAATATTTGTTTGGCTAGCAATGTTTTACAGCAGCAGAGGAAGCAGCAGGGGGAAAAGAGAGTCTTCTTTATTAAGACTTTATCAGCTAAAAGCACACTAGTTTGGGCATGACAAGTGGCACATGCATTTGTGTCACGTCACCAAAAATACTCTCATTGATTGATATCGGCCATGTTAAATGATCACTCCATATCAGCTTCCCTGAAGGTAACAGAGTTACCAGTTGCAAGAAAGGTAGCTGCAATTCTTAGTTTCTTTCAGATGTCAGCAAAACATAATAGTAGTGTTGCTAATGCTGCAAAATCAGCATTTAATCAAGAGGTTATGGATACTCTTTGCATGAAGAAAGCATTGACTGAAATATAAAAACCCAGTAGTTTGCCACCCTGTAATGCATTTATATAAAGGCTAACATTTTCATGGAATCTCAAATCAAGACTGTAAACATGCCAAGCACATTTAGTTCTAGCTACAAATCCATTGTCTCTTGTAACATCTCAAGATTTTCTACCTACTTGCACCAAAAGAGATTTTGGTCTAATTTATATGATAATGTTACTTAATAATGATGAATTCAGATTAAAGTGGTTAACTCTGAAACAAACATGATCTGATCTATTTACTGGGGAACTAAATGAAGTAGTGGTCAGAATTGTATATTCATAGGATCACAAAATAGTCACGGTCCAGGAGGAGGAAGGGTACTTGGTGCATCTTAGTTCTTCCATCCAAATAGACCCTAAAGTGCTCCCATTTTAACATCTAATTGCTCTCAAAAGATTCCAGGGCTTTGGTCACCCTTCCTTCTTGACATCCATTTCATACATTGATCCTCTGATCCTCTGATGCTACAATTATCTTACCATGTTTTGAATCCATACCTTCTGTTTTCCTGTTTCACTGCTTAACATAAAATAATAATCTCTGCTTGCCCTTTCTATTCCTTTACCTCATAAATCTCTATGTGGTTACTTCTCAGATACTTCCATCTCAGGTTGAAATGCTCAGGTTTCTCGCATTTTTCCTTAATCTCCTCTATGCTACCTTTCCCTTATGCCTTGCAACAACAATTTGACATTATTAAATATGCAATCTAATCAGAGAACAAAATAGTTTGGTCACAAAGATTCCAATGGTTTATACTGTTGCGGTTTAGCTAACACAGCTGACTACTGTTCCACATAAATTGGGAATGTTGGGGATGAAATTCCTCATGGGGGGATGGGGGGGAAATTACAAATTTTGTATGGGCATGTTCATACAAAAAATAATTTTACTGAAATGGATGATGTGATAAACAGGTCAATGTGGAAGCTTCAGATTCACAAGATATCAAAAGCATTATCTCAGTTGTATGAGGCCACTTTAAAAAAAGATAATTGGATACTGAGCTTTATAGCAATTGTTACAAATATCTACTTCATGGTTCATGGGTTTTAGAATATAACTTTTATTTTGAGGAATTCTTAGGTCTAACTGGAGAAAATGGTGGTCTGGTTGAGAAACAGGCAAATGCAGCCCTGTAATTGTTGTTGAGTTAGAATCAAATTAGTTTAAAAGCATTCAGTAAGCCTTAAAGGTTATGAAATCAATTCCCTTCAGCAGACCAAAGAAGGGATTTTAATGAGTGATATCTGGACTAACCTAAAGGTCTGTTTGGGGCTGGACACCTTAAAGCTTGCTATGTTGTCATGGAGCTGGTTGAAGCTTAGGACGGTTCTCTAGTTTTTATTTATTTGAGTGTTTGTTGATTTAGTTGCAGATTGGACCTAGTGTGTGCAGCTTGCAGTTCACTGAGACAAAATAACCAAAGTAAATGACAGTTAGTAAGCCTGCACTATATGCAGAGAAAAACCCAGTTCCATTATTTTCCCTATGGGATGTGGGTGAGGCTTAATCTCAGTTTGGATTTCATGGGGGAAAAGTGGATAGGATAGTTTGAAGCTAGTGGAAAAATCCACACTGGTCCTCAGAGTCTTATGGCAAAAGACAATATCCAGCAGGATTGCTTGGAAGTATTGAGAAGGCAACCAGAGCCTGAGGCTCTCCGAGTCAAGGAGTAGTCAATGAAAGTTTTGCTTCTGAGAATATCTGGAACTGAGTAGAATTAAAATAGTTTCCAAAGGACTGATGGCATACTTATGGATGGTCCCAACAGGATTAAATAACTTTGAGATTGCTGCATCTTCTGAAATAAAAAAGGCTTGGGGGGATAAGGAGTAAAACTGAATACTTCACATACATAGTTATAACTTAGTGTTCAAACTGCTCATTTTGTTTAATTTATCTACAAAAAAGTTTGTTTTTGGTTAAAAATATGAAATCTTACGTTATAGTTCTATTGGTTAAAATATGGTATTTGGATTTCTTTAAATGTTAACGCTCCCTCACTTGAATGTAACATGGTAGAGTGAGGTTATGCCATATCATCAGGTTACAGATTGCACTTGAGTACAATTTTGCTACTGCTGTCGGCCCACAGTGATGGCCTAGTGGTATTATCTCTAGACTATTAATCCAGAAACTCAGCTAATGTTCGGGGGACCCGGGTTCGAATCCCGCCACGGTAGATGGTGCAATTTGAATTCAATAATATCTGGAATTAAGAATCTACTGATGACTATGAAACCATTGTCAGAAAAACCCATCTGGTTCACTAATGTCCTTTAAGTGGAGATGCTGGCGTTGGACGAATGTCCTTTAGGGAAGGAAATCTGGCATCCTTACCTGGTCTGACCTACATTTGACTCCAGAGCCACAGTAATGTGGTTGACTCTCAACTGCCCTCTAAGGGCAACTAGGGATGGGCAATAAACGCTGGCCAGCCAGCGACGCCCATGACCAAAAAAGTACCTCATGGATGCCAAATCTTGAGTTGATGCATCTGTTCAAAATCTATGTTGCGTTGCATATTACCATTTAAAATGGCACACAACACAACAAAAGTCATCCTTAATGTGAAGATGGGACTTTATCTCCACAAGGACTCTGCTGTTGTCACTCCTCCCAGTATTTCTACCACGACTTATGCATTTGCAACAGGTAGACTGGGGAGGACAAGGTCAAGTTTTCTTTTCCCCCTTTGCTAGTTGCGTGACCAATTACCGAAAACCCAGTCTAACAGTTATGTGCTTCTGGACGCAGCCAGCTCGGTCAGTAGTGTTGCTACCAAGCCACTCATTGTGATGGACATTGAAGTCCCTCACCAAATGTACATTCTGTGCCCTTGCTACCCTCATTGCCTCTTCCCCATGATGTTCAACATGAGAAGTACTGATGCATCAGATGAGGGGAACAATAGTCAGTGGTAATCAGCAGGAGATTTCCTTGCCTAAGTTTGACCTGATATCATGTGAATTCATGGATTCAATGGTCCATGGTGTCAATGTTGAGAACTCCCAGGCCAACTCCCTCCTGACTGTTTACCACTGTGTCACCACTCTGGTGGGATAGTACGCAGCCAGGGATGGTGATGGAGGTGTCTGGGACCTTGTCTATAAGATTTGATTCAGTGAGCATGACTATGTCAGACTGTGCTTGACTAGCTCTCCAAATTTTGGCACAAGCCTCTAACTGTTAAAGGAGGGCTTTATCGGATCACGAGGCTGCGTATGGTGCTGTCATTTCCAATGCCCGGGTCGGTGCTGGGTGGTCTGTTTGGTGACATTCCTTTTTCACTTTGATACAACTAAGTGGCTGATGAGGTCATTTCAGAGGGCATTTAAGCACAATTGCTGAGGATCTGGAATCGTAGATAGGCCAGACAAGATAAGGACAGAAGATTTCCTTCCCTAATGGGCATTACTGCATCTGATGGGATTTTACAATCATCAACAAAGCTCACCATTACTGGGACTCACTTTTAATTCCAGATTAATTAATTGAATTTAAATTCTACCAGCAACCATGATAAGATTTGAACCCCTTTCCCCAGAGCATTTATCTGAATTATGAGTACAGTAACATTACCACTATGCCGCCACCACTCCCCCTCCCCTCCCCCCCCCCCCCCAGCCCTAAAGGCTAGCTAAAGACATTTATAGCATGAAAGAAAGATTTCTATTTTAAGTACAAGACTGTCGGTTTCAATACAGAACTTGCACTACCATACTGAGCACTGAAATATCTCCCTCTATAGCATTATCATCGTCTCACGAGATGACACAAAGCAAGTGCCAGAATTAACAGCATAGTTCATGTGCAAACATAACATTGAGGGCTAACTAAATCCTGCAAGTTAGAGAGACACGTCTGCATGAATAAAAAATTCTGCAACAGAGAACCTTGCAAGATTCTTGGAATGAACATTGCCAGGGACATGTTTTATAAAATACATTTAAGTCCTAAATCATGAAATAAGGTAACCTGCAGCATCATTGAGAATTTAGTTTTTTGTTTAAAACTTACTTATTCATAGAATGTAGGCATCATTATTAAGACCATTTACTGTCGTTTTCTAATTGACGATGAGAAAATGATGATGAAACACTTCCTTGAACCACTGCAGTTCTTTCTTTTAAACTTCATTTACAGGACATGAGTGTCGCTGGCTCGGCCAGAATTTGTCTATCCCTTGTGGCTCTTCAGATGTTGTTGGTTTCTGATCAATGATAACCCACAGGATGTTAATGGTCAGAGATTCAGTGATGCTCAGGTGATTGAATGTCAAGGACCAATGATTAAATGATCTTTTTGATGTTGAGCTCCTTAATTGTTTCAGAACTGCACTGATCCAGACAAGTGGAGAATGTTCCATCACACTCCTGATTTTGGCCTTGCAGAAGGTGGATAGTGTTTCAGGAGACATGAGATGATTCGACTCTCTTGTTTGAGATAGTCATTATCTGGCATTTGTGCTGAATGAATGCTACTCCTAACTTTGCAGTCCATGCCTGAATCTTGTCCACAGGCAAGGACCGTTTCATCATCTGAGGATTGCAAACGAAAGTGAACACCATACTTTTATCAGTTAACATCCATCCACACTTCTGAACCTTTTGGAGGAAAGGTCATTGATGAAGATGTTTGATCTAGGACACTATCCTGAGAAACTCGTGCGGTGATATCCTGGGACCGAGATTAACAGTCTTCCAACAACCAGAACTATCTTACTTTGTACCAGGTATGGCTCCAACTAGTGGAGAGATTCCCCACAACCTACATTAATTTCGATCCAATTTATAGCACTTCTTAGTGCCACATGCAATCAAGTTCTGCCTTCATGTCAAACACGGTCACTCTCACCTCATCTCTGGAATTCAGCTCTTTTGTCTATGTTTGGACCACGGCCATAATGAGCTCAGGAGCCAAGTGGGTCTGGCAGAATCCAAACTGAGCATCCAAGGACAGATTATTGACAAATGCCACTTAAATAGATATTCAGTTAGTTATTGGCTGTAAATGAAATGACATTCAATCCTTGACTCTGAAGAAGGAAAATTCTCACTGTGTAAAAAGGACACTGATTTTATCAAATGTCTTCTCAAAGCTTTGTTCATTTGTGCATTAGTTTTGCTTTTGGAAATAATCTAACTAGCTAACAAAATATTTAACCTTCCTGTATCAAAATGTTGAAAGCAAAATTACAAAATGCATTTAAAACTACAAAGAAAACCCTTGTCCTAACTGAGTTCATATTCCAAAGGTAAAATTGTGCAGAATTGAATGGCTTTTAGTCCAAACGATTAATCATTGTTAGTTAAGCAGATCGAACATAAAAATCTGATCTTGTGATCTAGCTCTGTGATTTAAGCATACCAGCTTAAAAAAAGAAAAGTAGCTCAAACTGCTGAGTCACACGCCTTCTGGAAAACAAGTGAAAACAGCTCACTATCAAGTCTGCAAATGTACTCACTGTGAAATAAATGACAGTATTTCTTCCTGGCAAAGGGAGGCAATAAATACAAGAAAACGTAGTCAAATCGAGCTCTTTGCAGTCAACTGTGCTTGGAGCTAATATTTTACCTACCATTTGACTCAAGGTCAAAGTCAACAGCTATAAAATAGTCCTATAAATTTGGTCCATCTTTCTAAAAAAAATCTAATGGTCTTATCCTGTGCAAGGGAGTCCTATACTGTGAGGTGATCAGTGATTACTTACGGATTGATAAAACATGGCATACTATGTCTTAAAACCGTGATTCATTCCATAAATTCTATCACATCAGATGGTGTGGATAACTTCAAACAACTGTCTGTAACCAATAGTCCCTCACTCCCTGTTCAAGAGCAGTTGTGGACACGCATGAGGCACTCTGGAGAAATTAATTCTCATGGGAAAGGTTAGGTCAAGTAAAAAATGTGTCATGAAGCATAACATTTTAATATAAATGAAGAATGTGCCTGTAGTAAGCTACTTTTTAACATTTAATTTTAGCACAATGTTTATAATGAAAATATTCATATGATTTTTGTCCCATCTTGTGTTTTGATTTTCATCTGCTGAATCCTGCCCCATATTCTGCTTTTCTAATGTTTCTGTCACGAATATGCTGTAATTAACCAAGAAAGAGCAAACTTTTAATCAAGGAGTGAATGCATGAAAAAATAGTTAAATAAATGTAGCAATCCTTCTGATAGAAAGGCACCTTTTTTCAGACACAGCGAAAAAAAAATCAACAAACATTTCAGGCCTATCTTCGTCTCAAAACGTTTTACTTAGGACATTGTATGTAACAGCTTCAAACGTATCTAGTTTTGTTTCCACAACTATTCAGGATGAGAGTATTTTTTAGGTTTGACACTTGCCCTAGCCTGCATGGCCTCCAGGTTGTGCCTGAGTAAAAGGCAAAGCTAAGATGTAGAACTCAACCTGTAGCGAATTGTGACATCAAATCCAAACCTTAGGTATCAACTTTGGTTCAGCGATAGCACTCAGTCATAAAGATGTGAGTTCACTGACCCACTCCAGAAACTGGACCCTACTCCAGTGGTTCTCAACCACTTGTGCTGTGGCACACTGATGTGCCGCAGTCGTGGGACAGACTCAGAGCACCGACTTTAATTTTTTCTCTCTCTGTCAATTTCTCAAGGCTCAGCTATGTCAATTTCCTGAATCAGCCACTTTAGCTTCAGGGATCTTCCCTCCTGCCAGAGTCAGGAAAAGTCCTTCAGTTCAAGCCCCTGATGAGAAAATATCTGTGGGCTGGGATGCACTTCGATAGAGCTGCCGCTCCAGCGTTATATGGCCACTATAGTTTTGAATGAAGTGGGAAATGTGTCTGATTACTGGGATGGCTCTTGAAAGTTTTGCAAGAGCTGGGAGGAGATCCACGGGCAGCTCGGGGAGCTTCGACCACATCGATATGTCTAGCCGGTGGGTGAGCGATGACACTCATGCATCTAGCCACAGTCCGAGCCCTGGTGTGCACCAAAGGATCCGAGGAGTACACGAGATTGGCTCAGGAATACAAGGAGTACATGAAGGACATAGCAGGAAGAGCGCAGGTACACTGTACCCTGACAGCAGTTTTCAACTGATGTGCTGCAGCCCAGCTGTGGGGTGGACTCCGTGCCCCAGTGGTCTGCACAACTACTCTTCAGATGGTTCCCATGGTTATAAAATGCGAGAATGTCACAACTTATCCAGTTCCAATGGGAAGTAATGGGGACTGGCTCTTTTGATATTTCAGTGTGTACTGGGTATTTTACTGCTTCTGTTCAGTAATATTGTTGGTTTTTGAGTGACTCCCATTGTGTGTGCGCTCAGCTGGTGTCTGGACCATTCTCAGGGAAGTCATGAACCTCATGGCCAGCCATGCAAAGATTGTTAGACCTTAAAGTTGTGTGGGAACACATATTTTAGAAACTTGATGACAGGAAAAAAAAATTGTCTTGTGGCTAGTGCTTACCGCTGATAGTACTTGAACGAGTCAATACCCCCTTTAAGAACACAAGATAGCCTGGAACAAGGAAATGCTATTTGGACCACTGAGCCCAATCTTTGCTACAAACCATGTCAAAGGTGCACTGATATGGTCTTGATAAATTTATATAATCTCCCAAAGGAGTGATCAATGATGTGGTTCAGCTGGTTCCCAATCGACTGTGATTGACGATTGGGGCACCTCTGGGTTAGTGATTGCATTTAACAGAGCAAGTTACAGAACCAAGTTAACTGAGCCCTCGGTGAGCTAGCATTTTCAACACTGGCATATATAAAAACAACAGGAGGGAGCGCTTGTCAGTGGAGCCAACCTGCAGGTGGCCCTCTCATCAATTCCTCCCCTGATCAAAAGGCTCTGTCTACACCAGTAGCAGTAAGAAGTCTCACAACACCAGGTCAAAGTCCAACAGGTGTATTTGGCAGCAAAATCCACTAGCTTTCGGAGCGCTGCCCCTTCGTCAGGTGAGTGGGAGTTCTGTTCACAAACAGGGCATATACAGACACAAACTCAATTTACAAAGTAATGGATGGAATGCGAGTCTTTACAGGTAATCAAGTCTTAAAGGTACAGACAATGTGAGTGGAGAGAGCGTTAAGCACAGGTTAAAGAGATGTGTATTGTCTCCAGCCAGGACAGTTAGTGAGATTTTGCACATCCACGCAAGTTGTGGGGGTTACAGATAGTGTGACATGAACCCAAGATCCCGTTTGAGGCCGTCCTCATGTGTGTGGAACTTGGCTATCAGTCTCTGCTCAGCGATTCTGCGTTGTCGTGTGTCGTGAAGGCCGCCTTGGAGAATGCTTACCCGAAGATCAGAGGCCGAATCCCGTAACCGCTTAAAGTCAGACTGCACACTTCAACTACCATCTACACCAGTAGCAACAGGTTTCCCACTAACACACTAAGATGCCAACTTTGACTCAACTTTGTATTTTGCTCTGATCCATTGCATTTCAATTGTAATACTGCAAACCTTTCTGGTGAGACCATAACCATAGTCAATTAAGTAAATGTGACATTTATGAGCAATTAATTCATCTGAAAAAAAGCGGGCGTGCCCTGGAATTATTTGTCTCATTGGAGTGTGCCTTGTTACTGAAAGGGCTGGGAACCACTGGTCTAAGCTGAAACCTCACTACAGTCGAAAGAGAATGCTGCAATGTTGGACATGCCATCTTTCAGATGAAACGGTAAACCAAAGTCAAGTCTGCCCTCTCAGGTGGATGTAAATGATCCAATAGCATGATTTGAGGAGGAGCGTGGGAGCTCTGCTGTCTTGGCCAATATTTGTCCCTGCACTTAAAAAAAAAATCAGCTGGTCACCGTACCATTTGTATCATCTTTCGTTTCTTGTTCAAGGCACAATTATCTCAGATCATTAGATTTTGTCATGATGCTAATGATAATTTCTTTAAAACCTTTGTGCCAAACGAATATCTCACAATATATAGTGGGTGGAATTTTCACAAAAAAAAACCCAACGGCGATAAAACCGGAGTGATTTGCAGCAGTTTGTCAGGCACGCTCCGCACTGCAATTGTCCCACACTATGTTGGTTCTATAGTGGAGAATCATTACCTACACTGATATCGAAATACAGGTCAAAATATAATTCAAGACACAGGGAAGGCAAAATTTAAATTGTTTCTTTTGGAGAGTGTGCTGAAAATACAGTTTGCTGCCAGCAGGAAACTTGAGATCTTACTCAGCATGCTTAAAGGCCTTCATCTCATATCTGTCTCAGTCACAAATCACTCTCAGACCATTAACCTTTTCCATGGCAGTAAAACCTCCACTGTAGCTCAAACATTTAACTACACAGCACTGTGGCAAAGATGTTATCACTCTGCCAGCAACCAAATTAGCCTGAGTACTGCATAACTTTACTCTGTATATTTAAAAAAATCAAAGACAAAGATATACATTTACTAGACATAAATATTTGTTCGTGATATTGATTAATGTTTACATTACATTTTTTTCAACTGAAAGTACATTCCATGATGTTCCTTCGATTACAAGTACTCACAGAAGAAAGGTTATACACCAATAATTTACCAACAAACAAGTCTGCATGACCTCAGGCTAGAAAACCCATACATTTTTTTAATGGATTTCTAATGTAAAATATTTCATTTGATTCTTAAAATTTATTGCCTTAATCAACCAAAAAATGAAGTTGGTACCCTTTCCACAAATATTCACTCCATCCACCATCCAATGAACAATGCAGAACTGTGTACCATCTGCAAGATACACTGCGGGAACTCAACGATGCTCCTTTGACAGCACCTCGGGGAATTTCACAGTAACTTCATTGCAGTGTTCATAGAATCATAGAAACCCTACAGTGCAGAAGGAGGCCATTCGGCCCATCGAGTCTGCACCGACCACATTCCCACCCAGGCCCTACCCCCGCATATTTACCCGCTAATCCACGCATCTCAGGACTCTAAGAGGCAATTTTTAACCTGGCCAATCAACCTAACCCGCACATCTTTGGTCTGTTAATGTGGCTCTGCCGAGGCTGCAGGATTGCTAGCTCTCTGATTGGGTTAGCAGCCCCTGGATGATGACCCTGGCAGTGCCCACTTGTAAAATGCCATCTAGGGTCCTGCCACCTGCTCACACATGTTCAGGTAACGCTTCCATCCCAGCGGCAATACAACTCATGTTTCCATAAAACCCAGCCTCCATTTTCTTCTTCCAAATGACTGTATCACATTTCTTGGCACTTGTCAACACAGCTGCCCCTCTTGCAGGTGATAGTAAGAGAGTAAATTATTCATATATCTGAGCTTTACTTAACTGTTAGCATTCTGTGCTGTGTGTGGCTGGGGCAAGACTATTACTGTGGCTTACAACCCAAGGATGTGACCTCTGTGAAGGCGACAGAGACTGGATCTGCTTCACAATTTTCTCATCCCGCTTCAGCAATGATAGCATTCACAAGGAAATGTGGAAATCGATGACAGGTCAATAGCACCATTTAAGTGCTAGAGAAAAAGTGAAAATAAATTAGACCAACTTCTCCAGCCAAAATTCCATGGAAATCAGGTTACTCCTAATGGTGGTGCAACTCCCATGGGAAAATCAAGCCAGTGACTTGATTTATATTTTGCAACTAAGAAAGGAGGATGTAAGCAAGGGAGAGATAAATAGGGTGAGACAGATTTATAAACCAATGTGGCCATGGTGAGATTGAGTTGTTCAAGGTAAATAATAATGGATATAGGATTCCAAAGAAAGGGAAGGTAATAGAAAGGCAGGCAAGTAATCAGATTGAAAAACTGCTTAAGCTCAAACTGAGAGCAAAGCAGTAAGAATAAAAATACAGAGAACTGTTTGACAACTGTGTGACCAATAAAGCAAATAAAGAAGACGGTGATATTTTGATTTCTGGAAAGCATTCAATAAAGTATCACTTCGATGGCTACTGCATAAAAATAGACTTATAGGAATAAGACACAGAATTACATATGAAAATAGAAGATTTTTTCCCAGATGGAATTAATTTCATTTATCCGTTCAAAAGATTCACTTTCCATTAAAATGTCAAATTAACAGGATAGAATAACTGGACAATATTTACAATTTGAAACAATTTATTTACTTAAAAATTAATGATTTATTGAAGCATACCAGTTTTCATTCCATTGATTTCAGGCGGGGTCTATAATGGATAAATGAGATGATTTGCCTGATTACTGCTCATGTAGTGAAGACAAAATTTTTCCTGTCTATTCCTATCGACTTTGTCCCATTCTCTCATAATTTAAAACAACTTTATCAAATCACCGAGAATATCTTTTGGTCTTTAAAAAAAGTCATAATTTTACAACTTTTTCTTTGTGTTGCATTTCCTCATGCTAGGAAACAATTCAGTGACAAATTTAGATTGTATAGTTACTCCCATCAAGTACAAAACAAATAGCACTGTACTTAAGTACTACAAGATTGTGACAAATGCATATCTGCAATATGCTGTCCATTTTTTGATCCCCGGACATGATAAAGCATATTGAAATGCAGAGGAAAGTAAGTCGAGTGATATTTAGCCAAATATCATTGGGTTGGGGCCATTTTGCTGAGAACCATGAAGACCTAACGGAGGCGTGACTGAGGACTTTAACATGATGAAGGAATTGGACTCAGTCAGGTTAGATCAGGATGGTACAGTTTGGAGGCATGGAAAAAAAAATTATGTAAGCAAAAAAAGTTAGTTTAAATGCTTGGAAGTATTTCCTTCTGCAAGAACTACTTTTGTCTGGCGAAATCTATCTCAATATGCAATGAAAATGGATCCCCTACAATTCTTTAAAATGATTTACAAATGGTTATAATCTCCAGGACTCTTACTTGATTGACTTACTAAGTCTGACAGGAATTTTACAGAATTTTCCCTGAATTGGGTACAGCTTTTTTTCCCCTCTGCCAGGGGATCACATGATGAAATACATGGATGTACTGTGTAAGGATGAAGTGGTGTGGTGATCCCAACTGCCTTTTCCCATCTTACTTTTCACACAACTAGCAAGTTTTAAATACTTCTCTGTTATTAATTTATATGTGAGCTTACGGCTTCTGGTGGAAGGAAGATGAGATCTTCAAATCAGCTGAAAGGACATTTACAAAGGTTTTAAATCCATTACTTAAGCTATCAAATTCCAGTCTTCTGCTCTTATAACATGATTAAAACAGCAATGGTTATCTAAAAATAAATGAATTTGAAGTTCACGGATTCTTTGTGATGAAGTTGATAAAATAGTATGTTGGTCTTCATTGTACTGTGTACAGTTTTGGTCCTCTTATTTGAGAAAGGATATACCGGCGCTGGAGGGGGTGCAGAGAAGATTCACTAGGTTCATTCCGGAGTTGAGAGGGTTGGCTTATGGAGGAGAGTCTGAGTAGACTGGGACTATACTCATTGGAATTCAGATGAATGAGGGGAGATCTTATAGAAACATATAAGATTATGAAGGGAATAGATAAGATAGAAGCAGGGAGATTGTTTCCACTGGTGAAACTGGAACTAGGGGCATGGCCAAAAAATAAGGGGGAGCAGATTTAGAACTGAGTTGAGGAGGAACTTCTCCACCCAAAGAGTTGTGAATCTGTGGAATTCCCTGCCCAGTGAAGCAGTTGAGGCTACCTCATTGAATGCTTTTCAGGAAAGGATAGATACATTTTTGAACAGTAAAGGATTAAGGATTATGGTGAGCGGGGGGGGTAAGTGGAGCTGCGTCCACGAAAGGTTCAGCCTTTCCTGATACGCTGCAGGGAAGGATGTCCCGAGGCATGGTACATTGGGGAGGCCATGTAGACGCTATGACAACGGATGAATGAACACCGCTCGACAATCATCAGGCAAAGGTGTTCTTGTCCTGTTGGGGAACACTTCAGTAGTCACGGACATTCAGCCTCTGATCTTCAGGTAAGCGTACTCCAAGGCGGCCTTCATGACACACAACAGTGCAGAATCGCTGAGCAGAGACTGATAGCCAAGTTCCGCACACGAGGATGGCCTCAACTGGGATCTTGGGTTCATGTCACACTATCTGTAACCCCCACGACTTGCCCGGGCTTGCAAAATCTCACTAACTGTCCTGGCTGGAGACAATACACATCTCTTTAACCTGTGCTTAACCCTCTCTCCACTCACATTGTCTGTACCTTTAAGACTTGATTACCTGTAAAGATTCGCATTCCAACCATTATTTTGTAAATTGAGTTTGTGTCTTTATATGCCCTGTTTGTGAACAGAACTCCCACTTACCTGACCAAGGAGCATAGTCAGTGCGGTTTTTCGCTGTGGCGCATCGAAACTGTCAATCGATGAGTCGAGCGCCATGTCCTGTTCTTATGAGGGCATCTTTCAGCGTCTGGAGGTGTCTGTTGCGATCCTCCTCATCTGAGCAGATCCTGTGTATACGGAGTGCTTGTCCTTCGGGGATGGCTTCTTTAACGTGTTTAGGGTGGAAGCTGGAGAAGTGGAGCATCGTGAGGTTATCCGTGGGCTTGCGGTACAGTAAAGTGCTGAGGCGACTGTCCTTGATGGAGATGCGTGTGTCCAAGAATGCAACCGATTCCGGAGAGTAGTCCATGGTGAGTCTGATGGTGGGATGGAACTTGTTGATGTCATTATATAGCTGTTTCAGTGATTGTTCACCATCAGTCCAAAGGAAGAAAATGTCATTGATGTATCTAGTGTACAGCATCGGTTGAAGGTCCTGTGCGGTGAAGAGGTCTTGTTCGAACCTGTGCATGAAGATGTTGGCATATTGAGGTGCGAATTTGGTCCCCATGGCTGTTCTGTGTGTCTGGATGGAGAACTGATTGTTGAAAGTGAAGACATTGTGGTCCAGGATGAAGCGGATGAGTTGTAAAATTGCATCTGGAAACTGGCAGTTGTCGGCGTTGAGTACTGAGGCAGTTGCAGCAATGCCATCGTTGTGGGGGATGCTGGTGTAGAGTGCCGAGACATCCATTGTGACAAGGAGTGCTCCTGGTTCAACTGCTCCATGTGTGCTGAGTTTCTGTAAGAAGTCCGTAGTGTCGCGACAAAAGCTGGGGGTTCTTCGTACAATTGGTTTCAGGATGTCCTCGACGAAGCCGGAGAGGTTCTCGCACAGGGTCCCATTGCCCAATACGATGGGACGGCCGGGTGTGTTTGCCTTGTGTCTCTTCAGGAGGCAGTCGAGATCTCCAACGCGGGGAGTACATGGGATGAGAGCACGGAGGGTGCTCTGAAGGTCCGGATCAAAGGTCTTGATCAGTCTGTTGAGTTGATGGGTGTGTTCTTTGGTCGGATCTGTGGGTAACTGTCTGTAGTGTTCCTCGTTGTTCAGTTCTTTCGTCATCTGTTGGACTTTAACTGGTGTTGTGAGACTTCTTACTATGTTAATTTTGGACACCAGAGAGTAGGACTCAGTATGAGCAATCATGAAAAATGACTCCTTAACTCAGTCATATTACATCCCATGTCTTTACAGAGTTGTGAACCCATTGAGAGAATGTGTCACTATTTACATAAATTTACTCTTTCGTTAAGATTTATGAACAGAAAAAATAGAGGCCATGACATTTTCTTATTGATCTATCATATCTCTTTTGCACGCTGAGATAGAACTTCTAGTCCAGGGAGCAGCAAGTCTTTTATCATAGTCTTATCCCATGCGATCAATTTAACAGCTGTGGAGTTTGGCAGAAATGTCTCAATACAGGAATGCACCACAGAAATAGCTGCCATGCCAATCTGTTATAATCCAAGTGCTCAAACATAAACAAAATATATTGCAAATATTGTGACAAAAGTGCAAATACATCTCATGTTTATTTTTGTAGCTATCTAAAATTTGAATATGTCATTCATTGATCCCCCCCAACTTGTCCATCACATATAGAGCGATAGGGATTCCTTGTCTCCAGATATTGCCCACCAGCTGGTCGTAAACAGTCATCCTTCACCTCGGAGGACACAACCACGCACTTGTGCACATCACCCTTGAACTGGGAGAACAGTGAGAGAGAGAAAGACTTGATCCTCAATGTGCCTGCTTTTCACCAACTTCATTGGAAACAGAAATCAGGCATGTTGTAGAACAAGTAGCTGATCCAAATTGATGATCCACTGCTGAAGGTAAAAGATTCCACCCATTATCTTCTGGCTGCCAGGGCAGGACCACTTATTACTAAATTATTCTCCAGTTCAGAGGAAAATCAGGACTGATTCTGCACGTTACCCTTCCGTGTGGAGAATGGCATAATCCAAGCTTTAAATTTTCAATAACTGCCATCAATAGCGCTTATTCATTGGCCACAGTAGCTTTGCTTGCAGATGGAGAGCAAGTTTTCTCACCCCCAAGGGAAGGCAGTATGCAAGGTACTGCTTAGGAAAGAATGTCTGCTCTCAGGAATTCAATTATGATTCTAAAAGGATTTTAAAAATTATAGAGAATTACAAACAATGACTTCAGTACAGCAATTACAAATGCCTATTTAATTAAAAGTACAGTCTCCCACAGATGTCTTTCATTATTTGATTCCAATGCAACAAATGCATAATCTCATCATTAGAAGGGAAAAGTATGGCATGTGAAGCACGGCAGAATACTGTCTTTCTGCTTCTGGAACTTGGGGCTGGATTATTGTGCAGGGATGAGAAAACACCAGTTTGTGTCTTCCAAAAGGTGAGGCTGCCTTCAAACTCATTTTGCACCATATTTTTGTATCTTGGGAGGCCATAATGGGTTCCAGGTGCAGCTTGCAAGTCATGATTGGGTGCGGGCTCAAGCCAGAAAGAGGTCGGGTGGAGAGGATTCTTCCTGTCCGCTGCCCAATAAAGCGCTTCTCGGCCTTTTGGCTAAGATCAAGTGTGGTCTGCAGATTTCTTTTTGTACTTTTCCAATTCAATCAAATCAAATCCAATTCAGAGTCTCAACAAGTTGAGACATTTCCAATCCAGGCTGGCAAGACAGGGCGAGCGACCAAATTACCCTGTCCTGGACCTGATCTACATGAGCCAAGCTGATTGGAGGAGGGGGAGGTTTCCTCCTCCAAGGCTTGAGCTCATTTGCATCTTAGCCAAAAGGCCGAGATGCCGCTTTAAAAAATTGCTTCATATGAAACATATGAAGCTTCAATGTAACCTAATGACCTTAACCAAGCGCAGCATCCTCTTCATACTACACTTGATCTTAGCCAAAAGGGTAGTCTGCAAATTTTTTTTATATACTTTTCCAATTCAATCAAATCAAATCCAATTCAGAGTCTCAACAAGTTGAGACATTTCAGATCCAGGCTGACAAGACAGGGCGAGCGACCAAACCACCCTGTCCTGGGCCTGATCTACATGAGCCAAGCTGATTGGAGGAGGGGGAGGTTTCCTCCTCCAAGGCTTGAACTCATTTGCATCTTAGCCAAAAGGCCGAGATGCCGCTTTTAAAAATTGCTTCATATGAAACATATGAAGCTTCAGTGCAACCTAATGACCTCAACCAAGTGCGGCCGACCATGGGCTGCCGACCATACTACACTTGATCTTAGCCAAAAGGCCGAGAAGCAATACTTGGTCGTGGCCTTTGGGTTGCATTTAAACTTCATTTTCATATGAAGTAATTTTTAAAAGCAGCACCCCGGCCTTTTGGCTAAGATGCAAATGAGCTCAAGCCTTGGAGGAGGAAACCTCCCCCTCCTCCAATCAGCTTGGCTCATGTAGATCAGGCCCAAGACAGTGTAAAGGGTCGCTTACCCTGTCTTGTCAGCCTGGATTGGAAATGTCTCAACTTGTTGAGACTCTGAATTGGATTTGATTTGATTGAATTGGAAAAGTATAAAAACAAATAAAGGGCAATTAATGGCACAAATGTCAAAGATCTGCCAGAGACAACCCTGAAATGCCACTCAAGTGAACTGTAACTCAGGCACTGCAAGTACTGTTGAGTTAGATATTACTGGGTGTCAGCTGATCCATTGGGTGCGTACCCTCAGTGAAAATAATAGCTACTGTTTTCACTGTTCTAATCCAATGTCGCCACTATCTTTTGAGTACCCTGAGTACCAGTCTTTCGCTGCTCACCCCTGAAAGTCCCTGACCTTTAAAGAAACATCATGCAACAGCTTATCCATCTTTGCAAGTCGTCATAGCAGCACAGTTCACCTTACGCAACCCCCATTCCAACTCACACCTGTAACACCCACCTCAATGCATTTCCCTTCAGAGTTTGCAGCTGGGGGTTGGTTGGAACACTCACAGCAGCCCAGATTCCCCAAGGATGAACTAGTCAGGGTAACAGGTGCACACATGCAGAAACCTCCTGTGGTGGTCACAGAGGAGCTGGAAATTTAAAGAGTGGAGCCCCTTTGGTAAATGTATCTACCAGTCAGTAATCTGGGTGGGAACCTTTATTGCCACATGCATGCAGTCAACCACATCCTGCAACTGGTGAAAGTCAGCAGTCTGTCACCCTCCATGAGTGAGATGCAGCATTCGTCTCGAAACAGATAAACAGGCCCACCCTGACAAAAAAAGCACCAGTGATTTGGGTGTATGCACTATTGTGCTATTCACTTTGTGCGTTATGTCACAAAATCATTGAATCCCTACAGTGCAGGAGACGAAAATAGCGCGCATTAGGAAAAATGAAACCAAAAGAGAAAATGCTAGAAAACCTCGGCAGGTCTGGCAGCATCTGTAAGAAGATAAAAGAGCTGACATTGAGTCCTTGACAAAGCTTTGACAAAGGGTCATCTGGACTCGAAACGTCAGCTCTTTTCTCTACTTACAGATGCTGTCAGACCTGCTGAGATTTTCCAGCATTTTCTCTTTTGGTTTCAGATTCCAGTATCCGCAGTAATTTGCTTTTATCTTAGGAAAAATGAACATGCTCCATCTGACGTCAGTGGATATGCAAAGGATTCAAACCCAGCCAACCTGTTAAGATTAAAACCCCACTTTCTCTGTAGCGGCTAAAAAGCTTGTACTTCATAAGCTTTGGTAATTTTAACTTAATCCCAACAAGTATGAATACACAAAAGTGCCCCAACCGGGCTCTGATTGCTACTTATTTGGGCAGGCAATAAAAATGGCTAGTGTAGAAAGTTAACGAGTCAGACTACTGAGATACAATGTATTATGAATTATGGGATAAGGCACAACACTGAACAGTGCACCAACAGTTGCATTCTATCCGTTACCCAGGAGTTGAGAATATTGAATGATAATAATGGAGGATTTCGTTTCTAAGTTCATGCTGTCACTTACGGGCTGAAAGTTGCGAGCCTCACACTCACAATTCCCAGATATCATTGCCAGTGTAAAGGCTTCCCGTTGACAAGACATTCCTGGAAAAATCAGCCCCTGGGCGTGAATAGAGGAACACATCCCACTTTCCAATGCAGGCAATCTGCAGTCCTCAGACTTCTGCCAAAATTGGTTCCGGAAAACCTGTCTTAAGTTGGAAACGATTTTTCCATAAGAGCAACATTATAAATCAGGGATTGGTTTCTGAACCAAGGCCTAATACTCTATTTTCACTGAAATAACCCAGAAATTTGTGCAAAGCAATCACAAAAAAAGGCAATAAATGAATGCTGTAAAATAGAAACTTTGAGAAAAAGTTTGGAAACACAAAGATTCACCAAGTAAAAATGCGTCAGAACAGCAACTGAGCGTCTTGAGTCAGGGAGATGGGTGGCGCAAAACATTGATGCGCACGTATGAATATTCACTTGGGTGGCATCCTAAAGTCGAAACAGAATTTGTACATTCAAAACAGGGTGTCAATTTATAAATGTTCATCATAATGCAAATGCCATAAAGTCGAGGACAGCCTGTAATGCTGACATAAGTGACTCCTGAAATATTTTCCTCCAAACACTCTCCTCGACCCCTTTCAGTTCTCAAATTACTTTGCTTCCTGTTCCAAACAAGAGGGAACAAGAATTTGTCCCTGAGCCTTTCTGCCTTGACACTCAATGCCTCTCAGCAGCTGTCTAACAAAAGATAAGCTGTTCAGACTTTGTGAATTTTTTGTCCAAAATAATGTGCTCTGCTCCTATGAACTGCTCCAGGAGTCTGGCCGAGAATTTGTCAAAATATTCATTAGCAGTACTGAGACCCATTCATAGCAGTGCTGATTCAATTTTGATCTCTTGGTTGGAAGTTCAAGCTTTTCATTCTGTTGTTTCTATCCTAGAAAAATGTGTAACAAAACTAAAATGCAAAGGCTATGGACCCTGACAATATTCCGACAATAGCACTGAAGACTTTCGCTCCTGAACTTACCGCACCACTCGCCAAGCTGTTCCAGTCCAGCTACAACACTGGCATCTACCAACAATGTGGAGAATTGTCCTGTCCACAAAATTCAGGACAAACTTAACAGACAATTATTGTCCCATCAGTTTACTCTCGATCATCGGTCAAGTGACGGAAGGGGTCATTGATGATGCTATCAAGCGTCACTTGCTCAATAATAACCCGCTCACAATTGCTCGGTTTTCATTCTGTCAGGGTCACGCAACTCCTGACCTCTCACAGCTTTGGTTCAAATATGGACAAAAGAGATGAATTTGACAGGTAAATGAGGGACTGTCTTTGACATCTAGGCAGCATTTGACCGAATATGGAATGAGGAAGCCTTAGCAAGAATGAAGTACATGAGAATCGGGGGAAACTCTCCATTGGTTAGAGTCATATCTAGGACAAAAGAAAATTGTTTTGGTTGCTGGAGATCTATCATCTCAGTCCCAGACCATCACTGATGGGGGTTCCTCAGGGTAGTCTCCTAGGCTCAAACATCTTCAGCTGCATCAAAGATCAGAAGTGGAAATGTTCGCTGATGATTGCACAATGTTCAGCAACATTCGCAGTTTCTTAGATGCTGAAGCAGTTCATGTCCATATGCAGCAAGACCTAGACAACACTTAATTTTGTGCTGGTGTGTTTCAAGTAACATTTATGCCACACATATGCCACTGTAGCACAGTGGTTAGCACTACTGCCTCACAGCGTCAGGGACCCGGGTTTGATTCCACACTTGGGTCACTGTACGGCTTCTGCACATTCTCCCCATGTCTACATGGGTTTCCTCCGGGTGAACAAAGAACAATACAGCACAGGAACAGGACCTTCGGCCCTCCAAGCCCGCGCCGCTCCCCGGTCCAGGATTGAATCCTGAATCCAGGATCCCTGCCCAATTTTCCAGCCTATCTACATCCTAATATCCTATCCACCGAGCTGTCCCTCACAGCTACGATGCTTTGTTCATCACAACCTATTAACTCACCCCCACCCCCCCATTCCAGACCATGTGATCTCCAGGGAGAGGCGAAAACCCAGAGTGAAAACCCCAGGGCCAATATGGGGAAAAAAAAAATCTGGGAAATTCCTCTCCGACCCCCTGTGGCGATCAAAACGAGTCCAGGAGATCACACTGGCCCTGATCAGAAAATGCTTCCCAACCCTATTCATTTCCACTTCTGCTTTACGAACACCATCTGAATTCCCTGCCCCCGAGACAGGTTCCCAACTATCCGCAGTCTCGCTCTGTACTGGCACCAGCAAGATGATCATAGAATGAAGCCTTGAAACGAGAAACAAAGAACAATTAGCCCGCGCCGCTCCCTGGTCCAAACTAGACCACTCTTTTGTATCCCTCCATTCCCACTCCGTTCATATAGCTGTCTAGATAAGTCTTAAACGTTCCCAGTGTGTCCGCCTCCACCACCTTGCCCGGCAACACATTCCAGGCCCCCACGACCCTCTGTGTAAAATATGTCCTTCTGATATCTGTGTTAAACCTCCCCCCCTTCACCTTGAACCTATGACCCCTCGTGAACGTCACCACCGACCCGGGGAAAAGCTTCCCACCGTTCACCCTATCTATGCCTTTCATAATTTTATACACCTCTATTAAGTCTCCCCTGGTGCTCTGGTATCCCACCACAGTTTGAAAGATGTGCTGGTTAGGCGCATTGGCCATGCTAACTTCTCCTTCAGTGTACCCAAACAGGCGCCGGACAGTGGCGACTAGGGGATTGTCACAGTAACTCATTGCAGTGTTAATGTAAGCCTACTTATGCAACGAATAGATAAACTTTAAACTAAAAAACAAGTGCCAGGCAATGACCACCTCCTTTAAAAAGAAATCTAATCGCCTTAGCTTGACATTTTATGGAATTACGATCGCTGAAACACCATCATCAACATTCTGAAGGTTACCACTGACCAGAAACTGAACTGGAGCAGTCATATAAATATCTTGGTGAAAAGAGCAGGTCAGAGACTGGAAAATCTGCAGAAAGTAACTCACCTTCTCATTCCCCAAAGCCCGTCCACCATCAACAAGGCACAAGTCAAGAGTGTGATGGGATATTTGCCAGCCTAAATGAGCACAGCTCCAACTGCACTCAAGAAGCTTGACACCATCCAGGACAAAACACCCCATTTGATTGGCATCCCATCCACCATGATCGCATAGAGGCGGCAGTGTGTACCATCTACAAGGTACATTGCAGCAACTCACCAAGGCATCTTTGGCAACACCTTCCAAATTTGTGATCTCTGCCATCCAGAAGGATAATGGCAGCAGATGCATGGGAACACCACCACCTGCAAGTTCCACTGCAAGCCACACACCATCCTGACTTGGAATTATACCGCTGTTCCTTCATTGTTACAATGTCAAATTCCTGGAACCCCCTTCCTAACAGCACTGTGAGTGTAACTACAACACATGGACTGCAGCAATTCACTATCAAGGGCAATCAGGCAGGAGAAGTGTTGGCCTAGTTAGTGATGCCCACATCCCGTGAACAAATAAATTAACTATAATGATAACCTACACATCTCTGTAGCTAAACACCTGCATTGTTTATCCAAAGCACAATGATCCTCCAATCAATTAGTTTTACTGAAAATGTCACACAAAGCTCTAATGAATCCAAAGTCTGATCAGGTAAATATTGCACAGAAAACAATTTTGATTTTAAAATATAGTTTTAGACAAGTCTTTGCTCATGTTGTGGTAAAAAAAAAATCATTCAAAGAGTTTATGTTCCAACATAATCTAAATGAAGAGCTGCAAATCTTTCTTTTTCTTACACAAGAAATCATGTTTAACTACCTTACCCATAACATGAATATTTCATGAAGCCACCATTCTGTAAAATCTCTTGCTACCCCTCACACAAACTGGGTGTGATGTAGTGACTGAAACACAATCTTTCAGTGAATGCAGTGTCAGCTGCATGTCAAGAATACGTGCACTGGAAATCTGAAGTGAATGATTCTAGTTTTGTGACAAATGGAGCAGCTTGCACAGTTAACATTATAGAAACCGAGACTAGGTAATTTGTTTTCAACTTGTACAATTGGTATTTTTTTGTTGTATAGAAATCTGTCTCTGAAATAAAAGGCACACAAGATAATGGATTGCAATAAATCACTTATTACTAGAACGGTTTATTAATTAAGTACTCAAGTACCTTAGGATTTCTCTCTGATGGTTCAAAAATGCACCACACTGCTTTCTTCAATGCCAGTTTATCAATCGGATAAGTGTAAAGTGAAGCATCTAAAATACTAATGGCATGCAGACATATTGATGTTTCTAATGAAGCAGACATTATAAACACAGAAAATGCTGAAATTACTTAACAGGTAAAGCAACATCTGTGGAGAGCGAAAGAGGGTGAAGTGTAAAGATTAACAGACGGAACATGCAAACAAATCAGTCATGTGTCATAACTTGAGAGACCAAGAGGGAGAGAGGTTTGGAATCATACCTAGGAGCCATGTGCCTACTCTGTAACCGGTTTATGTGTAGTACTAATAAACAAGTGTTAAGCAGATACTAGAATGTGTTTACAGTCTGCCTAAGAACCAAAGTCCCATGCAAGACAGAAGGACCTATCTCAGAACAGAGTATCCAATTTGTTTTTAATATTCTGGTATTTTGAATCATGATATTCTATTGTTTTGAATCTTAGTACCTCCAATTACCCAGAGCACATATTTTCAGATGACTTGCAATTTTTAAAAAATTATTGGAATGTGGGTGTCACTGGCTAGACCAGCATTTGTTGCCAATCCCTAATTGCCCTTGGGTAGGTAGTGTTGAGCTGCCTTCTTCGACTGCTACAGTCCGCGTAGGCACATCCACAGTGGTTAGGGAGGGTCTGCCAGGATCTTGATCCAACAACAGTGAAGGAACTTAGTTCAAATTCAGGAGAATGGCGTGACTTGGCAGGAACTTGCAAATGGTGGTGTTCCAAAGCATGCAATCCTGCTAGGAGGTGCAGATCCCAGAAGATGCTGTCAAAAGAAGTTCACTGAGGTGTTGCTGTGCATAAGGATAGAGAGAGTGAATGGTTAAGATGTTGGGGGTAGCAATCAAGCGGCTGCTTTGTGCCAGATGGTGTCAAGCTTCTTGAGTGTTATTGGAGCTGCACTCATCCAGGCAAGAGGAGAATATTCCATCATACTCCTGAATTGTGCCTATTAGCTGGTGGGCAGGTTTTAGGAAGTCAGGAGATGAATTATTCACTGCAGAATTTCCAGCCTCTAACATGTTCTTGTAGCTACAGTATTTATATGGCTGATCCAGTTCAGTTTCCGGTCAATGGCAATCCCCAGGCTAGTGACTGATTCAGTGATGATGATGACATTGAATGTCAAGTGGAGAAGAATAGATTTTCTCTTGCAATGGTCATTGCTTGGCATTTGTGTGCCATGAATGTTGCTTGCCCAAGCCTAAATATTGTTCTAGTCCTGCGAGTAGAGTGAGAAGTTGTGAATGCGACCGAACTTTACAATCAACAGCACACATCCCCATTTCTGACCTTATGATGGAAGACATGTCATTGAAGCAGCTGAAGGTGGGCGGACACTATCCTGAGGAACCCCTGCAGTGATGTGCTGGAGTGGAGGGGATTTTCATCCCAGCAACCACAACCATCTTTGTCTTAGTTTTGACTCCAACCAGTGGAATACTTTCCCCCAATTTCCACTGACTTAAATTTTGTGAGGGCTCCTTGATGCCACACTCTACCTTCACGTCAAAGGCAGTCACTCTCACCACTGCTCTTGAATTCACCTCTCTAGACCATGTTTGAACCCAAGGTTGTCACAAGGTCTGGAGCTGAGTGACTCTGGCAGAATATAAACTGAGCATCCATCAGGAAGTTATGGCTGAACAATATTGCTAGTGTTGTCAGCGACAACTTCCATCACTTTGCTGATAATTGACAGTGTACCGATGGGGTACAATTGCGCAGACTGGATATGCTTTTTGTGGACAGAACATCTCTGGGCAATTTTTGGAATTGTCAGATAGATGCCAGTGTTGATGTATGAGACAGATTGGCTAGCGGCATGGCTAGTGTTGGAGCACAAGTCTTCAGTACTACTTTTGGAACACTGTTGACCTATTGTTTGTTATATATTGAAATGCGAATAATCATGCATTTGTCAAATTTCACTTTTAACCTGGACACATTATTACGTGAGCAGAAATTATCCAAACAAAGTTGAGTAGTGGGTCTGCTCTGTGCTCTGTAACCATCGCTTGGATTTTTTCTCTCAGTTTGGAAGGAAATATTGTCAACTTTGCACAGATTGTACTAAGTTACCATTAGCTGACCCAGTTAACAGCTTCTGAATCCCAACATCTTTTTAACCTTTACATAACTTGTGTCTATTATATGTTTTCATCACTGTTGCAAAACTTTGATCATTCTGTAATACTTTCTCGATTACCTCACTCCCACCAAATTTCAGAACCTTCCTTTAGACCTGAATTCATTCAGTACACTTCTACTGCTTCGTACCATGATATGGCACGACAACAACAATTTGCATTTACATAGTATCTTTATTGTAGTAGAAAAAAGGCATCTCACAGGAGCATTATCATACAAATTTTGTCACTAAGTCACATCAGGACATACTATGTAAGACAGTGAAAAACTTGATCAAAGAGCTAGGTTTTATATCGTGTTTTGAAAAGGAGAGAGGGGGAGAGGTTTAGAGAGAATTCCAGAGTTTAGAGCCTGGACTGTAAGCATAGCTGCCAATGGTTGAGCAATCAAATTGGGGATGGGAAGAAGGCCAGAATTAGACTAAAACTATAAACAACAGAATATGCCATTTTCTCAGACAGTCTGAAAATTTATTGCATTTGTGTTTTGATGTTCAGACATCAAATTATAATTTGATGTCTGAACACAAACTAAATTGTATTTTCTTACTGTATATGCTCCAGTATTTTATGAAAGCAGCCTAAGAGTTACACTGAAGTCAAAACAACTCCACATTGCATGCATAGCATTGGGGTCACTTCTAGGTGTGAACATCTGTCCCCACCTCTTTGTTGCCTTTGATGTGCAATCACTGCATAGACCCTATTTGGGTTAATTCCACCTTCCCAAAAACAAAGCGGCTTCCCTTACCTTCATTTTTCTCATGATCACCAGTTTCCCAAGGTACAACTAGGTACCAGATTATTTACTAATTATACCTTTGATGTGTCAAAGAGAGATAACCCCTTAAAATAGATATTGCAGGAAAATGTTTGTTGCATTACAGTTGAAAAAGCTTTGATCTGAAGTGCCAAGTATGTTGAGAATGTTATAATAAAATATTAACCACCTAAAATTAACTGGTCTTTTGAACTGGTATTTGTCTCAACAGTTTGATACCATATAATCAGAAAAATATGCTTATATGTGGATATTATAAAGCACCAAATAAGAGAGACTAGAGCCTCTGTTAAAATGTGATTTGGGTTTATTTATTGTTTCAAATGTTAGCATGTCAGTATTAGAGAAAATGAATAGCAAACTTTATCTAATTAAAAATAAGTCTTATGATATTTACTTAGTTTTTCAAACAGTATAAAATGTAGTCACTATTTTTGCCATTAAATGAATGACTTTTGAGTGCCAGTACCGCTAATTCAAGGCATTAAAACTTTTGAAACAAGCAAAACAGATGGAAGGTCTTTTGGACCCTCAGAGTCAGCACAGTTATCCTACATACAAAGTGCTGGGTTATCATTTGGAATGGAATCAAATGTCCACATTTCACCCTTGAGCATCAGTAACAGGTAATTAGTACATGAAAACTAATATGCACAAGGTACTCTGGAGGAACTTCAAATTCTTCTGTGAAATGTTCAGCACCAACAACGATAAAAGATCTTGGATTAGTCTTTGAAACGTGGTGCTCTTAACCAGCTTTCTAGTTACTTGAACTTGTATCTTTTCGACCAGTCCACCAACCTGTCCAATCACCTCATTAATGATTTCAATTACATTAAATTAGGTTATAGAATTACAGCAGTCAAGTCAAAAAAAAACAAACAGGTTGCAGCTTAGTCGTACTTATACTCAGCATCTCGTGTTTATTTGGATGTTGGTTTAACATCAAAGCCATATATTATGGCAAAACACAATGTTGTATTTGGTTCCAAATCACACTGTTAATTTTAAATCTTTATGGTAAATTTTGAAGAAAAAGTCTTCGAGAAATAAAGGAAAGCACAACTAACCCAATAGGAGACATTTTTTGATGCACTATGAGTATTAACTTAGGGTCTGCATGTATTGTTGTGCCACCGGCAGCACATAATTTTTAAGATTCAGTCCTACTCCTAGTTAAGAAACTCAGCTTTGCCTTTGAAAGGAAGCAGCACATGATGCTGTTCAGCATGTTCCTAATATATGTGAAATTTATTAATTTATGAGAGAAAGGACATCACTAATGGTTAAGCAGTTAAAGTAGTCGATTAATTTTAAATCTGTATTTTTTTTATATTCGTTCATTGGATGTGGGCATTGCTGGCTGGGCCAGCATTTATTGCCCATCCCCGAGGGCATTTAAGAGTCAACCATGTTGCTATGGATCTGGAGTTACATATAGGCGAGACCAGTAAGGACTGCAGATTTCCTTCCCTGAAGAACATTAGCGAACCAGATGGGTTTTTAACAACAATGGTTTCATGGTCAGCATTAGACTTGTAATTCCAGATTTTTATTGAATTCAAATTTCCCCATCTGCTGTGGTGGGATTTGAACCCGGGTCCCCAGAACATTACCCTAGGTCTCTAGATTACCAGTTCAGCGACACTACCACTACGCAAATGCTTCCACTGTGCTTTGTCATTGTGTATGTTTGGTTGTCTAAGATTTATGGAAATACTCAGCATGACGCAGCGAAGTAATTATCTTTGACCTTCCTGCCCCTAGCCTGTAAATCTCAGCGGAACTCTTGCTCCATATGTTTCTGGGTTCCACGAGCAACCCAACAGATGTTTATGTTACTGATATTTATGTGTTATGATTTTGTTTTATAAATTTTCTCCGTTCAATCTCTTAAGGGGTAAACTCCCATCTGTGCTATGGCTGAATCTGACCTCAAGTAATTATCATTAATCTATGAACCTGAACAATAAGGGTTGGAAAGCTATTCAAACCAAATAACCTCATTTTTTTAAAAATGGTGTCTCGGAAAGCAGGAGTAAATCCTAGTCAGTTTCCTCCTACATAACATAATGTGCATCCAACTGAGATTGAGCACATATCCTTCTGGTCAGAATAACTTAATTATACCACGAGACATCAGTGGATGGTGGCAGGTGATAAAGTTAACAAAAAAGCCACGTACTCCAGTCTTGGCATGGTTTGGCTCCACGGGCTCCGGCCTTGACTTCCCTCATTTGCTGCTATTTGGCTCACTAGTCACTAGGAGAGAAACAGCCTGTGATTGGAGAAGCTGCTCCAAGTGGAATTTTACATCAAAACTCAACTGGTTGGCGGGAATTTTGAAAATACTCTTGAGTGCTGTGTAGAAGGGCCCCCCGGGCCATACCTTGGACAAACCTGTCTTATTTCTTTTTTAAATGTGCTCCGAGTTTCCACATAGGTTCAATGGTTGGTATATGTAACAAAGAGAGAATTGGCATTTTTCTGGCATTGCTGCACAGTAGGTCCTTTCTGCCTGCTAAAATATGCAGTGAAAAACGTCAAAGCTCAAAACTCCACTGTACAGGATTGATTTTATGCTCAGCAACTGTCAAAGACAATGTTCAGCAGTACCTAGTTCACTTTGCTGCCTTCAGATTACAACTTCAATGGCCTAGGTTGAATTAATTTTCTTGACTTTAATCTTCCAATCCTACCACTTCTCCTTTGCTTCGAAAGTCCACTGACTTCTAGCAGATCGCACAATAACCAAGAAAAGCCTGCAAGTACAATACTTTGAGAATTGGAGACAGATCAGGAAAAGGACTTCAGTGATTTCCTTAAGGGTTGCTTTGGCTTAGAAATTTAATACAGGTACTTTAACCAACACCAAGGCATTCCATTAGGTCACATTGATGCTATGATGATACAGTATATTATCTGTAGCTCCTACAAACATTACACTCAGTAGGTTCAACCCTTGTATTTATTTATTGCAAAAATGATTTTCAACAACTGAACATGTTTATCACAGTATCAAATATAAGACTACTAAAAGTTACTGTGATCATCCTCAATGGAAGAGCTCATCTTTTTAATTGGCAGAAACTTCATTATGTTTTTCAAAGTTTAACATCAGAAAACACAGAAGCCATAAATAATTTCACATTTGCATACACCTTGAGAAATAAGACTTGAAATGGAAGAGGCTTTATATTCTAAATAGGCTTGTTCAGCTGAAACAAATCCCATTGATTATAGCATGCAATTTAACTGTACAAATGCTTAACACATTCAGAAGAAATAATTTTAGGTGTTAAACTGTTAATCCCTCTGCTGTAAATGGTGCAAACATAATTTCATGTAAACTCATCAAACATTCATCACTGAATAAACTTGAGGCAATGAGTCTTATGCTTGCGGTCTTTGACAATACCTTACTTGGTACTTCCCTATTCTTTATGAAATGAACTGTAATATGCAATTCAGAATATTGTTGATGCCAGTTAGACCAGATTCAATAGGCATCCTCGGCTAGTTACAATATCAAACAAATTTGTACTTTTACTGCAAAGAAATCACCTAGAACCATAGAAAATTACAGCTCAGAAAACAGGCCTTTTGGCCCTTCTTGTCTGTGCCGGACCATTTTTTGCCTAGTCCCACTGACCTGCACTTGGCCCATATCCCTCCACACCCCTCTCATCCATGAACCCGTCCAAGTTTTTCTTAAATGTTAAAAGTGACCCCGCATTTACCACTTTATCCGGTAGCTCATTCCACACTCCCACCACTCTCTGCGTGAAGAAGCCCCCCCTAATATTCCCTTTAAACTTTTCTCCTTTCACCCTTAACCAATGTCCTCTGGTTTCTTTCTCCCCTAGTCTCAGTGGAAAAAGATAGATCTATGATAGATCTGGTGAAAATAGAGTTGAGGTCGAACACTATCCATTTCTTAGTGAATGGTGAAACAGACTTGAGTGACCATGTGGTATATCCATGTTATAATTCTTATGTTCTTCTACAAATCTTCTTTGTACCCCCTCCTGTGCCCCTATATCCTTTCTATAATGGGCAAACAAAACTGAACATAGTACTCCAGGTGTGGCCTGACCAATGTTTGAAACAAGTTTAGCATAATTTCTTTTCTCTTCAATTCCCTACCTCCTGGGGGAAAAATACCCCAGTGCTTGGTTTTATTACTTATGGTCTTTTAATTCATATCTCTGCCTTTTTTCATCCCTATTAGGTGCACCATTTCTTTAAATACTCCTTTTTGATATATTGATAAAAGATGTTTTGAATTCCCCTTTATAATTCCTGCTAATAACTTCTCATTCTCTCTTTGGTTTTGTATGTAATTTTTCAATTTTCTTGTATTTTTTGGTCCCACCTGCCACGGAATAATCACGGGCAAGATGGAAAATTTGGCGGACCATTTAAAATCCCATTGACCTCAGACCGGTCTTGGAGCGGGCACAACCAGAAAATCGCACCCTATGTACTCTGCCTGTTTCATGACTATTTTCTGTACCTCCCATGGATCATAACCCTCCTTTTCCACACAAGTCCAATACCCAGGAGGTAATTGTTGGAGGGGAAGAGTCCAAAACAATTCAATCAAGAAGAATTAGTTGACCTCATTAGTAAATTGGAATGGTGCAAAATCAAAGATCCACACTGAAGGCAGTTCGGTTGTTTATACAGCTTCAACTGAAGTATTGCATTACATTATATAGTGTAATGTAATCTTTCAAATCGATAAAGTCCTTAACAATTGCATAGTCCCAGGACTTCAGCAATGGTTTCCATCTTGTTGGTCATTCACAATAAGTTGAAAAGCGCCATCCTATCAGATAGGCTTTATGTTGGACACTTGAACATTAGTCTTTCTCTAATTCTGATTGATGTCACCAGCATAAAATAATTTTTCTCTTTGACAAGATTTAAAATTTGCTGCTTGACTAATATAAGATCTGTGTAAATTGACCAAACAATTTCACTTGTTTAAGAATTGCATCAGTACAGCACATCTAATGAAGTTCGCCAATATCAATCTAAAAGATGAGTCAGAACCAGCAGTGTTTACTTCAAGCAAACTCCTTCGAGCATTCTACAAAGCTTCGGATGCATAATTTAAAGTGAAAAATCTTTAATGGGTATGAAAACAGTGGTGGGTGGAGGAAAACTTCATTTCAAATAAAATAAAAACCTGTTCTGCTTTCCAAATGTTTACACAACGCAGCCTAATTTCAAACCAATTTAACAGCAATAGTCAGTGGTTCATTTCATTTCTCGCTTCACAGCAGTGACAGCCTGAACACAATTTGTAATCTCATGGAAAGTAAAGCAGCAGTGTACCATGCTTTACAAAAATACAGCAAGATATAATTGAAATTGCAACAGATTAGTGGCACATGATTAATTTTTACTTTGAAAGCAAGATGCTGTAGTGTTTCTCATTGCTAATGCATATATTATTTATAGTATTGGTCATTTGTTTTAATAGGACTACTTTATAAATGATATATGGTCCTCCTTATGCTTTTGACCTTTTAGATTTTTGGAATGGAAATCTAGCATGTTCTGGTGGCAGCAATGTGTTTAACACTTCTGTCAAAAAAACTCATACAGAGTAAATGTAGTATTTCTGCCAGACATAATCAACATGATTGTCACACACATACATAATGGACAGAATTTTCCGATCTCTCACACCTCGCTGCTGCTGCCAGCAAGAATAGAGAATTTGGCGCTCAGCCAAATCTCCATTCACTGCAGTGGAACTGGAGAATCCCAGCTGCAGACGAGGTTGGAGAATTTCAGCCAATTAAATGCCATTCTATGAACATAAAAAGTAAAGTTTTGACCTACCGCAAAGAGTGACCCCTGATGGATGCACGCACCTGGAGAAAGAAAAGAGGAAGTCAGCTCACTGATGAAGGATTGTTTTAACTATAACAACTGTTAAAATAATTCAGTTCCAATTTTCCTCCAGCAATACATATACTATCAATTTTAGTCATCTCATATTGTTTACTTTACTTTATGGAAATATTACTTGGTAAGAGAGACAGAAGAGTACCTACTTCCCAAATGATTCATTGGATGAATGCACTAAGCTACATAAACAAATTCAATCCCTGCCCTGCACCTAATCTTGGGTACAGTTCTCCTCATACTACAATTAGCCTCAAAACTCAACGATAGGGAGGAGAGAGAAAAATGTCAGGCTTCTTGCTCCTAATCATCTTGCAGGATCAGGGGTGTTTTCGAGAATAGCAAAGGACCACCAAAAAGTTGGTTAAAAATAGGAAAAAATAGAATGAGAGTAAAAGGGCAAGAATATAAAAACAGAATAAATTACAAATATATAAAAAGGAAGAGAGTAGCAAATGTAAATATTGGCCCCTTAGATGTACAGATAGGAGAAATAATATTGAATGAGGAAATAGCAGGGACACTTAACAAATATTTTGTGTCTATCTTCACAATAAAAGGTACAAATTATTTCCCAAAAATAGAGGATAGCTAAGAGGCTAATATGAGTGAGAAAATTAAGGTAATTAATATGAGCAAAGAAACATTATTGGATAAACGGGACATTTTCAAATTGACAGATTGTGACTAGGAATGTTGCAAGGATTAGTACTGAGGCCTCAGCTATTTACAATCTGTATTAATGACTTTGACAAAGAGACCGAGAGTAACGTTTCTAGCTTTACTGATTATACAGAATTAGCTGGGAATGCAAGCTGTGAAGAGATACAGACAGGTTAGGAAAGTGGATAACAAGGTGGCAAATGGAGTGTAATGTAGGAAAGTGGAAGGGTGTTCACTTCAGTACTAAGCACAGAAAAGAAGAATATTTTTTAAAAAGTATTCAACCTGTAAATTTTGATGTTTAGAGAGTCTTTGCTGAACTCACACAAAGAATATAGGCGGAATCTTACAAAACAAATGGCAAGGTGTCAGGATCTGACTGAAAACTGGCACGTTTTTCTCCACAGAAACAGGCAGGTTTTCTCTCAAGATCACATGACACTGTCAAAAAAAGCAGGGGGTATGTTTCACAGTCATTTTTGAGGAGCGGTGCCTATCACCACAAAACGTCCATAACAGATGCCATCTTCCTGGCCCTACACTCAACCCTGGAACACCTAGATAACAAAGACACCAATGTCAGACTATTTATTGACTACAACTCAGCCTTCAACACCATTATTCCTACAAAACTCATCTCCAAACTTCGTGGCCTGGGGCTCAGCTCGTCTCCCTGCAACTGGATCCTTAACTTCCTTATACACCACAATCAGTACGTTCAGGTAACACCACCTCCTCCACGATCATCCTCAGCACCGGTGCCCCACAAGGCTGTGTCCTCAGCCCCTTACACCCTTGACTGTGTGGCCAAATTCCCCTCCAACTCGATTTTCAGGTTTGCTGATGACACCACCATTGTGGTCAGATCTCAAACAATGACGAGACCTGTAAATTTACAGAAAGAGGTAGAGAATCTGGTGAACTGGTGCGATAATAATCTCTCCCTCAATGTCAAAAAAAAGGAGATAGTCATTGACTTCAGGAAGCGTAGTAGAGGACATGGCCCTGTCTACATCAATGGGGTCAAAGTAGAAATGGTCGAGGGCTTCAAGTTTTTAGGTGTCCTGATCACCAACAACTTGTCCTGGACCCTCCATGCAGATGCTATAGTTAAGAAAGCCCACCAACACTTCTACTTTCTCAGCAGACTAAGGAAATTTGGCATGTCTGCTACAACTCTCACCAACTTCTACAGATGCACCATAGAAAGCACTCTTTCTGGTTCTATCACAGCTTGGTATGGCTCCTGCTCTACCCAAGACCGCAATAAACTACAAAGCGTCGTGAACGAAACCCAGTCCATCATTCAAACCAGCCTCCCATCCAATGACACTGTCCACACTTCCCGCTGCGTCGGTAAAACAGTTCGCATAATCAAGGACCCTATGCACCCCGTATATATCTCTTCCACCTTCTTCCATCAGGAAAAAGATACAAAAGACTGAGTAAATGTACCAACCGACTCAAAAACAGCTTCTTCCCGGCTGCCATTAGACTTTTGAATGGTCCTACCTCGCATTAAGTTGATCTTTCTCTACACCCTAGCTATGACTGTAACACTTCATTCTGCACTCACTCATTTCCTTCCCTATGTACGATATGCTTTATCTGTATAGTGTGCAAGAAACAATACTTTTCACTGTGTACTAATACATGTGACAATAATAAATTAAATCAAATCAAATCAAAGACGCCAGTAAAGCCAGCTCACAAAGATCAGGGCACCCTTTTTAAAGGGCATCCCGATCAGAGCAAAACATAAACTCTCTTCCCCCCACCAAATAGTCATCGCCAACATCTCCTTCTCCACCCCCCTCCACCTTTTTCTTTTCTCCTATGTACTTTATGAACGGTACATTTTACCTGTACAGTACACAGGAAACAATACTTTTCATTGTATTCAAGTATGTGACAATAATACATCAAATCAAAAACTCCCATGCATTGCTGACATCTCCCTCTCATCCCTCCCCCGAGCATCAACTACATTTCCTCCCCCCACTTCAGTGCCGAGTCCCTCCCATCATCCCACTACACATACAATACCTCCCCACCCCATTTCCATAAAGTGCCCACTCACATCTGCCCCGACACTGCCCTTTTGCATAGGTTGGCAGTGCCAGGAGACAGTGCCCAGGCATGTCCCTCTCCTCCAGAAGCCATACTCATCTTTGTGGCTCCGGAAGGATCCCCTCGACAGGTTAACGTCTGGGTGAACCTATTGTGTCACGTTGGTGAGGTTTGAAAATACGGTGAGGGGGAAAAATATGGCAGGAGGTCTGATGCAAATACATTAATATGAGGTTCTGGCCTTTTGTGAGTGTGAACCTCATAATGTCACTAGTGAGGGGCTGGGAAAAATCACGGAACACAATCTCTCCAGAGAGAATTGCGTTTCCCAACTCTCTCCAGATTTTCAGCCCGTGTCACTGTTCTATCTGACGGTGAACGCAGGCTGAAATTCATCCCCTATAGAAACTTAGCATGGAGTGCAGCAAGCAATTAGGAAAGCAAATGATTTGTTTGTCTTATTGCAACGTGTTTGAAGTATAACAATCAAGAACTTTTGTTACAATTGTACAAGGCTTTGGTGAGACCACACTAGACGTACTGTGCACAGTTTTGGTCTCCATATCTAAGGAAGGCTACACTTGCCTTGGGGACAGTACAGCAAAGGTTCACTACATTGCTTCCTCAGATGAGAGGATTGTCCAATGATGAAACACTGAGTAAATTGGGCAGATACTTTCTAGAGTTAAGAAGAATGAGAGTTGTTCTCATTGATTCTGAAGAGATTTGACAGGGGAAACATGGACAGGTTGTTTTCCCTGACTGGGGAATCTAGAATCTGGAACATCGGCATACAGTCTCAGGATAAAGAATGGGGTTGATATTTAAGACTGAAATGAAGAGAAAGTTTTTCACTCAAAACGTTATGAATCTTTGGAATTTACTACTCCAAAGGGGGTTGTTGATACTCCATTGTTGAATATATTTAAGATTGTAGTCTCAGAGAATCAAGAGATATGGGGAGCAGGCAAGAAAATGGAGTTGAGGCTGAAGTTCAGCCATGGTCGTATTGAATGGCAGATCAGGCTTGAGGGTCCCTATGCTCTGCACCTGCTCCCATTTCTCATGTTCTTACATTCTTCTGGCATATGTACAAATAATGGCAACTTGGTTAAGACCGTGCCCCAGCAGGAAACAGAGCTTTAAGGTAGAAAGGGTAAAGCTGGCAATAAAAGATCAACACATCTTCAAAAATAGAGGTGGTGAATACAATGGCAAACATAATATGCTGAACTAGCTCTAGTTAGGCCACAATTAGAATACTGTTCTGGACCCTCTAACTTAGGAATGTTGAAAGAGGATTCAGAAACCCCATAATGAGTAGCACAACATATATTGTCTAAACTTATGCATGATGAGCTACAACTTGGATAAGGCCTCCCCCCATTAAACTGTACCTAGCACGAGACACTGCCTTTAGGAGAGGTGAACGGACAACTGGGACATAGGACTACATTTCAAACCAACTAGTCGGTGCTGAGGTATACGCTCCACACAAGTCTCCTCTTAGTCCATCCACCGCATCTCAACCTTGCAGCATACCTTTCTATTTCTTTTTCCCTCACACAGCCATCCAGTTCCCCTTTGAATGTATCTAAGCTATTTGCCTCAATCAATTCCCTGGTCGGAAGTTCCATTTCTAAACATTGCATAAAATTTCCCATTTCCCAAATGAGAGTTTTTGGTAACTATCCTGTTTTTATGACCCAAAATTTTAAATTCTCCCACAATTGGAAATTTTTTCACCACATCTATCCTACCCAACCCATTCATAATTTTAAAGACCTTGATGAGGACACCACTAAATCTTTTATTTCCTGAAGTTGAAAACACAAACTGTTCAATCTTTCCCAATAGCTCAAATCTCTCAGTTCTGGTACTATCCTCGGAATTTTTTTTGTATTTGCTCCACTGTTTCTTCCTTCCCGTAGTATGGGAACCACATCTGGGTACAGTAATTTAAATGCCTGAACAGTGTCCTACCCATTTTTAACATAACTTTGCTATTTTTGAATTCCATACCCTTGAGGAATAAATCATAATGCTTTGTTAGCAGTTTTAGTTGTTTTATTGACCTGCAATGCTACTTTGAATAATTTGTTCACTGGTATCTCTAGATTCCTTTGCTCGTTACGCCATTCGTTTTTTTTCCCTAAGGTGTGAGTAATGTTTCTACTTTTCTTCCCAAAGTGAAACACATCACATTCATCTATATTGATGTACAATTGCCACTTAACACCGCAATCTGCAAGTTTCCTAATGCCTTCTTATAAAAAGTTGCATTCTTCCTCTGTGTTAGCTCTACCTGGGTATCTGCAAATTTTGATCTCCCATACTTGTTCCTCAGTGAAAATCAATCATTTAGATTATGAATAACAGTGACCCAGTACTAACCCTTGTAGAATAATGCTTTCCAACTTCCAACAATTTGAATAACTACCCTTTTACCCCTACCTACTCTGTGCTTTCTATTTTTCAGTCAATTTGCCATTCTTGCAAATATTTTTTTCCCCAACTCCACTTGCTCTCACCTTTTCATAAGCCTATCTTATCAAAGACCGTTTGAAAATAAAAATAGCTGATCTATGCTGCACCAACCTTGTCTATTTTTTCCCCATTATCTCTTCAAACCAATCAGGTTTACTAAGTGTGACTTAGCCGTTTGGAATCCATGCTGACAAAATGTTATTATACTTTCTGTCCTCAAATGATCTCTGGCTACTTCTTTCAGGACAGGTTCCAGTATCTTTCCTCCTGCTGAAATTAAGCTGATTGGTCTGTAGGTTCCCAAGTTTAGTTTTCCAGATTGTGTTCTATATAGTAAGATGTCAAAATGTATATGGTATGAGAGAGGGATTTGATGTACCCAAATTAGTAAATGCTTTGGAAGTTGGTATACATCTTACAAGAAATAGATTTGAGGTCCATTTGTCAAGGTGTGCATACACTACTATGTATTTGCAAAAGAAAAACAGTAATGTGTAAGCAACATGATTCAGGAAAAAATAAAACAGAATGCAGACAGATGTAATTGCTGTCTAAACTCCAAACTTAATTTGAAAGCAGGATGTCTATATATTTAGAATATTTTAATCTTAATTTGCATTGATACAATAATTGGGTGGTGTACTGGTATGAAAGGTATTGTGTACTGTCATTAAAGATTAACCACAAAATTCCTTTAAGAAATGTTACTCAGATTTTATCTCAGCTTATTCAGATGTTAAATGTTCGGAACCCTACATTCAATTTCTCATTCCAGACATGAAGAAAACACCAATTTGTAAGGTTTTTAAATAATGTTCCCTTTTATATTTATGTCCACTTTTTCGTAAATAACAAAGAGGAAACAAACCCATAAGAAAGAAAGCCACTGTGCACAACAGGAATCCAAATACCTTGGTTAAAATAGTCTATTATTTTTCAGCAAATCCATTACTTATTATTGTATAGTGCATCTGCATGCTGGTATTTTATAAAAGATCCTTTCCCACTTTTCAACCCACTAGTCAGAACTGTGGAGCAAGACTCATCAGCTTTTACTTAGAAAATTATAAAATAATCTGGCAGCATAACTAACAGAAGGAATAAAATTTGATGACATAAGCAGAAAGTGGTTATGAGTAGTAGGAAATAGTTACTTGATGAAAAGTTCGTCATTGAAGAAATGAATGAGACTGATAAAATATGAACGGCAAATTTTGTGAATGAAGGAGTAGGAGGTTCAGTTTATAAATTGTTCCTGCATTATTTATTTCTACTCAGTTATTTACACTACATGATTATATTCTTATCGTCAAACTCCTTGTTAAGTTAGAAAGTATGGTCTCTCTCTCGTGCAGATACTGAAAACTTGACATAACAACAGAAAATGATAGAAGCCTCAGATAAGACATGGTCTGAGTTAAGGTTTCACGTCACCTTTCATCAAAACTGGAAAAGTTAGAGATGTAACAGATTTTAAGCATTTATTATCTATTTCCTTAATTCCCTTGAACTGAGTGGATCTGGAGTCACATGTAGGCCAGACAAGGTAAGGATGGCAGATTTTCTTCCCAAAAGGACATTAGTGAACCAGATGGTTTGATGGTCAACATTAAGACTTTTTAATTCCAGATTTTTACTGAATTCAAATTGCACCATTTGCCATCGTGGGATTCAAACCCAGATCCCCAGTGCATGACCCTGGGTCTCTGGATTACTAGTCCAGCGACAATACCAATGCACCACCACCAACCCCAGGATGGTACAAAGCAAAAGATGGTGGTAATGGTACAATAAAAGAAAACAATAGATGGATCTGAAGCTCTAATGACTGTGGAACAGGATTGTCCAAAATACGGCCCATGGGCTACAATACGGCCCATCATGCCTCTCTATTCAGCCCGCAGACTCACTGTTCAAAATATAGATAAGCTAAAATAAAGATCATGCAGGGAGTTGCTCCTCCAATCAGAAGTCACTTCTCTCCTTTGTTTGCTGCTGATAGGTTCCTAGGCATGAAGGTGAGTGCCATTGTGCATTCTCTTTCCACCTTTGGTCATCTTCTCTCTCACTCTCCTGTGCAGTCCCAGCCACCTAAAGAAGCACAGGGGTCAAAATGGTAGAGCGGGCTCAGGCCATGAGGAATGGCAGAGTTGCAGCAACAGCACCCACACGCCCAAGGCAGCTGCAGTCTCAACATGATAGAGTGAGGAACAGCCTCTTGCTACCTTCACACTCATCCTAAATTCCTCCACAGAGGTAAAATGTTCAAACGTTGCAGGCCCGGGTGGGAAGTGAGAGGGTGAGGTGAGTAAAGTAAGTGTGAGGATTGTGAGACTGGAAGTGAGGTGGCCACACACACTTTTCCCCTCTTCCTCCTCCCTCCCCAAAATCCTATCCACAAAGCAGACCAGGAGAGAAGGAAAACACAGACTGAAATGCAAGTTGCTTCAAACCCCCATTTTGTATGAATTCTGCTGAGCCTAGCTCAGAGTATGCACCAGCAGAGGTGGACACAAAGCTAGCGTTAGTTAAATCCAAATCCTTTGCTCAGTCCCAGTCTCCACCCCTTCCCTCATGACTTGGACATGGGGCCTAGTCTGTCTCTCTAGCTTTGCTTCTAAGCGAAAAGACAAAAAAGATTTTATAGGTTAGCTCAGCTGCTTGGCACTTTTTAATGATAATTTTTATTAATTACTTTAATCAAATTATTGCTTTGATATTGATTATTTTAAAAATTCATATTTAATGTTGTGCCAAACCTCATCTTTCCAAATGGAGTGAGAAAGAAAATTGTAATCTGGCCCCTCACATGAAAAGCTTGGATAATCCTGCATGTAGAAGAACCATTACCAGCAGTTGTTTTCCGAAAAAAAAACAGAAAAGTGGTTATGACCTGAAACTGTTGGAATCAACATTGAGTCTGGAAGGCTGTAAAATGCCTACTTAAAAGAAGCCTCTTATCTACGTCTTCATTCTGCAAGTTTTCTTTGTATATTCTCTCCTGGTTTAGCCTTTCTCATTAGCTTCTTAACTATTCTGCTTCTTTTTTCCTTTCACTGGAAAATCGTTTGGTGATAAGGCATGGTGTAGTGGGAAGTGAACTGCTACAGGGGCTACATTTTGGATGAGGGTTGTGTTGACGATGCAGTCCTCAGCAGTTCCCTTTCCATTATTTTTTTCCCATCCCTCCACATTGTACCTCCTACCCATTCATTTTCTTCTCCACTTTCTGCCAATCCCTCACTCCCAGCAGTACAATGCCTTTTCCTCTCTGAACAATCCACCAATTCCTCTATCTTTACTTCTTTTCCTCTGGCCCCGCAGTCACTCATTTCACTTTTAATCCTCCACTTTCACCGCTCCACCATTCCTAATTTCTTCCTTCAAAACCAAATGTTGCCTCTCATTCACCCTTCCTATATTTCCCTCAAAGACACATTACATTGTTTGCCTTCACAGTTCAACTTGTCTTTTTAATTGTGTTCAATTTAATTCTGTTAATTAGAGAAACTGTCTGTCTTTGCTATGTCTGCCTTTTTTCTTTTTTCCCTTGGTCTCATAGGTTTTTGAAATTATAATCTTTGTCTCACCGGAATGAACTATTAGCATTATCCTTTTCTAACTAGCAGCTGGAGATAATTAGCTGCCTTCAAAATTCAATGGCTATTTATTTGAATCTACAAGTGGCATTATAAGAAGAAGACAATTTTCCCCATTGGGTCGTCCCCTCAAATTCTCTTCATCTCTGGCATTTCTAGAACATAAAACAAAGATATAACAGGTGTGTTGTCAGAACATCTCACTTTTATGTGCATGCACATGTACACAGGAGGCACAGTTTTAACACAAACAGTTCATTTTAAAAAAGGCTAATGGAATGTTGGCTTTTATCTCAAAGTAGTTTTAATTCAAAAATGTAGAAGTAATGCTTCAGTTGCAGAGCCTCAAAGAGACCCAATCCAGAGCACTGTATTCAGTTTGGGTGCTGAACCTTGGGAAATATATTTGACCTTGGAAAGAAAACAGTGCAGATTCACCAGAATATCAGAGCTTATTTGATTTGATTTATTATTGTCACATGTATTAACATACAGTGAAAAGTATTGTTTCTCACGCACTGTACAGACAAAACATACCATTCATAGATGAGGAAACGAGAGAGTGCAGAATGTTGTGTTACAGTCATAGCTAGGGTATAGAGAAAGATCAACTTAATGCAAGGTTCAAAAGTCTGACTCCAGCAGGGAAGAAGCTGCTCTTGAGTCGGTTGGTACGTGACCTCAAACTTTTGTATCTTTTTCCCGATGGAAGAAAGTGGAAGAGAGAATGTCCGGGGTGCATGGGGTCCTTAACTATGGCTGCTTTGCCGAGGCAGAGGGAAATGTAGACAAAGTCAATGGATGGGAGGCCGGTTTGCCTGATGAATTGAGCTACATTCACGACCTTTTGTAGTTCCCTGCAGTCTGGGCAGAGCAGGAGCCATACCAAGCTGCGATACAACCAGAAAGAATGCTTTCTATGGTGCATCTGTAGAATTTGATGAGAGTCGTAGCTGACATGCCAAATTTCCTTAGTCTTCTGAGAAAGTAGAGGCATTGGTGGGCTTTCTTAACTATCGTGTCGGCTTGGGGAGGACCAGAACAGGTTGTTGGTGATCTGGACACCTAAAAACTTGAAGCTCTCGACCCTTTCTACTTCATCCCTGTTGATGTAGACAGGGGCATGTTCTCCTTTACGCTTCCTGAAGTCGATGACAATCTCTTTTGTTTGTTGACATTGAGGGAAAAGTTATTGTTGCTGCACCAGTTCACCAGATTCCCTATCTCATTCCTGTACTCTGCCTCATCATTGTTTGAGATCTGACCCACTACGGTGGTGTCGTCAGCAAACTTGAAAATCGAATTGGAGGGGAATTTGGCCACACAGTCATAGGTGTATAAGGAGTATATAGGAGGCTGAGAACACAGCTTTGTGGGGCACCAGTGTTGAGTATGATCGTGGAGGAGGTGTTGTTGCCTATCCTTATTAATAGGTATGGAGCAATGGGGGTAAATAAAGTCAAGATACAAATCAACCAGGATCTAGCTGAATGGTAGAACAGGGTCAGGGAGCTTAATAGCCTACTCCTGTTCCTATATTTTATTTTTGTCCATTCAAATGTTACCCCTGCAGAGTATTTCAAATTTGTTTTCTCACTTTTCTTCAAATAACTTCAGAAATATTTTAAACAAAAAGACCGAGATGCCAATGAAAAAATATTCCCTCATATAGCTGACTGAACGCTTCCTGTGAAATTCCATAAACCCAGATAGCACAATTCAAATTCAGCTCAAGAAAATGCAGTTATGATCAGAGTGACTCAATTCAAATGGTATAACTTATCTTTGTATCATACAATAGAAAAAAATTGTCACCTTTACCCATATTAATGGCTCATCTTGACTTATGGGTTGACAACTAACTGATCCTCTAGTATCTCTGACCTTACGTCTCAGCAAAGCCTCTTGCAACATTCTCTTTAAAATCCCGCTTGCCTGTGCAGCATTCTGCTTCAAAGGCCCTTTGGTCTGTCAACCTGTATTCACAATCCCTATTTTAAGTCCCTTAGTCATAGTCATAAATGGAATCAAGGATTTTCCAATATGAAGGACATGGGATATTTTTCAGCTTCTTAGATAACGAGTAGTTCATGGTTTGCAGTCTATTAAAAAACATCCAATTTAGCTCATCATCGGTCTCAAGTAACCATTGCACCAGTGTTTTTAAACTGGTTTGAAGGGACCATGCTTTTATTTTACAAAGAAAGAAGTAACTTTTTTCCAAATGATTTCTGTAAAAAAAAAGGTCCTAAAACAGAATAGAGTGTGTGTGTCTGTATGTGCCCTGTCTCTCTGTGTGTAAGTACATATATGTGCATCTGCATGTTAGAATTGGGCTCAGGCGTGATGATCCCCATGGTAGAAAAACCTCCTATTTCAACTATCTATGGCCACATGAGTAACATGATGTGGAGATGCCGGCGTTGGACTGGGGTAAACACAGTAAGAAGTTTAACAACACCAGGTTAAAGTCCAACAGGTTTATTTGGTAGCAAAAGCCACAAGCTTTCGGAGCCTTAAGCTCCTTCTTCAGGGTGAGTGGGAATTCATGAGTAACATACAGGATTGTGACATTTTCTCACCAGAGAGGATGGAAGTTAATTGCAAATTCAAAAAGACAATTCAATTTGTTTTCTTTTCCTCTCAGGCATCAGTATCTGACTCTGTCTCAGAATCACTGCAGTTGTTTTTAGTCTGTCTCTGTTAATTCCCAGATCACCAAAGAAAATGTTACAAAATGATATGGGAAAGTAAAATGCTGTGCTAACACGTTAGTGCTGAGTCTCCTGTTGAAATAAAATGAAACCATGTTTTTTAAAAGTATCGTTCCAATGCACAATCCTCACTTACTAATGCTGGACTAGAGGGTCACTGAAAACAATATCAACTTTCTCTGGAATTTGTTTATATCTAACAGTAACTACTTCCACTCATGTCTATTCAAAATAAACTAACAGACAAATAAAACTGGAGTATAACAGACTTAGTGTGTGTATTTGTTGGGGAATGGATTGAGGGAATAAATCAAAACAATCCTTGAAATATTGTTTTCGTAGCAATGTATCAAGTGCTGAATCAACACATCCGGATTAATTTCCAAAACAAAACAGCTAGACAATTAATATGACAATGCCCACCCTCACCACATCTAATCGTATCTTTTCCTCTTTTGACTGATCAACATTACATATCATATAACTTCTTGAAAATATTGATCACCTCTTCTTCTAAACATATGAATGGTCCCTGACGGTGCGGTTTGCAGGTATTTGTGGTACTGCGGGCAGTTGTCACATGCACCACAGCCTCGCACACAAGTGTGGAACCGAGCACCTCTCTCAAGACACCGGGGTTAACCTACCCCGTAGGAGGGACAAGCAAATGGTGTAGAAATATCTGCAGAACAGCTACCCTTCCATATAAAACAAATCTAAATTTATGAATTTATAAATACGTGTTGCTCTCAGAGGTAAGGTCAGATCAGCCTTCTGACCCGGGTCGCGCAAAAAGCACGGTAAGTTTCTTGTGAAGAAGGTTTTCGGCGACATCCCAATATTGTTGAATTGCCTTTTTACAAATGATTTCAAAGTAGCACCTCCCCCACATTATTCATCGCTAACCATTTTAACAGAAACAGTGCAAGGAGGTCCTCGCTCAAATGTGGGTCCCACCAGTTAATGCCAGATATTGTGAAGTGAAGTAATAAGCTTTTAATAAAGTGTAAAATCGGGTATGCATTTGAATATTCCTAATTCTTGATTATTCCTAATTCCGGAGATATGATGTAAACCTGTGTGTGCGCGCGTGTGTGTGAAGCCATAAGAAATGTTGCCCTTTTAAGCTGGGTTCAAAGACAACGGCCGATTTGTGAATGAACGGTAATAACAAACTACTCAGAAGTCCACAATTCGGTTACTTGGTTTACTGGGAAGGGGAGAGCAGCCAAAACGCAAATCAAAAAATAAACAGAAGGAGGATGGGTGTTACTTAAGTGACAATGCTGCCTGTAATATCACACTGCAGTGCCCCTGAAACTTAGGCGATTACAGCGTTGCCTCTGATAAATGAATGGGAGTAATTTGTAGTGACTTTCGCTTCCGAACAGTAAACGCTGCTGGAACATGTCTACAGACCATTCATGATACATCAAAAGAAGATGCAATAGAATTTCTTATAAGTTGCAATATCTCCAAATTGTAACAAATTCGTGAAACTAGTTACAGTGTTTACCCATCTTAAAGAGCAAATCAGATTCTCAATGTATTCAATTCAGTCGCAGTTTTGGATAACTCTCCGAAGTCCTTTGCATTTTTATTCGTTATTATTAAGCAGGTTACTAAAATTAACATGATACCAAAGAACTGGAGACTTCACTAAAACCTAAACGCGCGTGGCAAGGGTAGTAAAATTGATGACTTGATCCGATAAATGTTGTGGAAAGGAAAGCACTGTAAAGTACAATACTCAATAAATATTACATGTACTAACCTTCACTCTGCTGCGGCAAGGTTACAAAGCCGATCAACACAGCAGCAGCAACAACCCAAAGGCTCAAGTCATTCATGATGGTGATTCGGCATGAATACAACGTCTGGAAGATTGTTATTTTCGTTTCAGGCGAAAGCCGGTAGACAGGCACTTGCAAAAGACATATCCCAGATCCTTGATGCGGTTGAAGTTAATGCGTGGGGGGGTGGGGTGGGGTGAGGGGGCGTATAAATAAATCAATGACTTTTCTCTGAGAGCACTTGCAAATTGTGGCTGTGCCAAATATTTTCATGTGTCTGCGGGTCCTGCTTCCAGCACGCTGAATCCTGTTGGGGGTTGGACTGAACTGCAGTTGAGGATAGTGGTGAGTTTGGGGAGCAGGGAGAATCGGCGCTGATGTCCTCTCTCCCGCACCAGCTCACATTTACCTTTTTCTGCTCAGTGTGAACTTCACTTTGACACCATCCGACACCAACCCCGTCCCTCCCCCCAAAAAACTGTAAATTAAAAAAACTCCACACAAAATATTTTTTTCCGCGCCGAACACAATCGTCCCTCAAGTCACTCGAGCAGAAATTTCTCTACGATGTATTTCTCACAGAAACTTTGTTTTGATAAGGGAAGGGGGGGACATTTTTTAAAAATGGTATTTGCCTCAGCAGCAGCAGCAGCCGGTGCCTGGGCTATAAACTGGCGGCAGGAGTCTCTGCACGAGCTGGGGGCGGGAGTAATTTCTTTTTGCTTTGAATGCAGCTGGTCCGGTCTTCCAAAGCCTCCCGGGGCTGCGGGGTGATCAGACCGAGCAAGAGGAGGGAGGTGAGAGAAAACCCCCCCGATCCTTGAGAAGAAGTTTGGGAGGGAGGAGAAGTGCTGGAGTTGTGACAAAACTCGCAGTTGCTACTTGGTAACTGGGATACATTGGGCAGAGGCCGGGATTCCAGCGAGTCACGTGGATGTAACCCGATCCTCTCTCTCCCCCCCCCACCTTCCATTTACTCTCCAGCTTTCGGGGCAGCTCTCTCTCTCTCTGTCCCTCCCTCTCTTAAAACAGGAACAAAAAAGTTCATCCAAATCCCAACTATTCCTAGCATTACACCCAAACAGCTGCAGTAATTCAGTCAAAAGAACCAAGTCTCCTCAGACAATTCACAGAGTGTGGTGATGTGTGAGAAATCTCAGTTTTTTTTTCTCGGATATTTTATTCATCGCAATTTTTCGCCCTTGTAAAGGTTCTAGCTTATTTTCCCAAATGCATTTACGGAAAGGAAGCAAACTGTGTCTTCAGTCTTTTTATAAAGACGATGCGTTTTCCCCATGTGTGTCTGTAAGAAAATGTTTTTTTTAATTTTACTCTAAGTATTTTTTCTTGTGACAACAGATGGCGCCCTCGTGTGTAACTGTGCGGACGCTTGTGTGTGATTCGAGTGTAGTTTCAGTGTGGGGAAAAATGTTTTCCTTACCATTAACACCAGTAAACACTTTGCATTCGTTTGCAAACACAAGCTTTCGTTCCAGCACGTTAGCTACAAAAGAAATCTCATTACAGTCACTATTTACTTTTCTAAAAGTGCTGAAGGTGCAGTGGACACCATATGGCTAATCTTCAGGTGTGATTCCAGTCAGCACGGGGTTGAATTGAGGTCAGCACAAAGGCATTGATTTTTGGGACCCAAGGTAGTTTTGGGCATTATCTAACATCATCTACATTTCAAACAAAGTTTACTAGATAACAGTCAGAAATTGGTCAATTTTCTCTGCTATAGTCCAGGGATTCTGAGATCAGGAGATAATAACCCAGTTGTGATAAACTAACTTAACAGTGCCTGGGGGTCAAATCTGGGACTTTGTGCCACAAGATGGAGTACATTTGTCCACTGAGGCTTCAAGATGCAAAGTTGGGAAATTATTTGTTCGCTCAGTATCTGTTAAATTCATAGTTGCTTCCCTAACCCATAATTCGTCCCCAATTCATATAATTACAAACCCATTTCTTTAAAATAAACCTTTTAGGTTTTATTTCAGATTACCATTATTTGTGAAATTTTGCTTTTTCCCTTTAGCTTTATATTTTAGTCAACTTTGCACATAGTGTTGAATTATATACCTTCTAGTTTTTAACATCTAGTGTCCCTTTTGTTCATTCCCAGATCAAACATAACTGTGTGGGGCAAGCAAGTGACAATGATGGCAAGAACACATACAGAAGAATGAGAAATCCTCACATTGAGCCTATTTGTCAATACAGGAGTCGTTTCTCAGCCATTGTTTGTAGAAACTGACATTTATTTAATGTCTTTGGCATAGCTTTATCGACCACAGCTAGATTCCTCCTACCCTTTAATTCGTATTTTACTTTTAATGCTCTTGTGAATTACTATTTACTAATATGTTTACATATTCACCTTTAGCCCTTCTAAGCTTTCATACCCATGTCGCACTTTCTACAATCTCACAATTTTCTTTAGTGTTTTAGTTTTGTTATGTCTCCTGTAAGTATCAGTTTAGTTTTAATGTGGCAGCATTTCCACCGTAATTCTTATTATTATCCAGCAAACGATGGTGGAAGAGTAGAAAAGGTGGAAAAGCCAGTGAAGTGGCATAAACAGTCATTTGATTCATTTCTCCAGAATTTACGAATGGGCCTAAATAATACCAGAGGATCATTGTGGGAATTCAATGGCATGGCAAATTCACCAACAGTAAGGTCCTTCATCTTGCTGCACTCAGCAGCATGAAGACTACCTTCCAGAAAATTCAATTTAGATATGTAGGCCATGTCTCCCTCATTAACGATTACAGAATCCCCAAGCAGATCTTCTATGAGGAACTGTCTCAGGGCAAACAACATCAAGGTGGTCAGTACAAATTACACAGTGACACCTTTCTGATGCTGATCCTGTATCAAACTCGTCAGTCATGAAAGGGCCTAGAAGATGATTAAATCACATGAAGTTTGGACATACTTGAACAAAAATGAGTCTTCCACTATTGTTCAGGTAACCCAAATGGTGCTGATACATGTGTTTTTGTACAATCTACTACTTTTTATTCATGATATGGAGATGCGGCATTGGACTGGGGTAGGCACAGTGAAAAGTCTCACAACACCAGGTTAAAGTCCAACAGGTTTATCTGGAATCACAAGCTTTCGGAGTGCTGTTCCTTCCCCAGGTGAGTCCTAGCTGAGGAAGGAGCCTGCGGAAAGAGCAGCGCTCCGAAAGCTTGTGATTCCAAATAAACCTGGTGGACTTCAACCTGGTGCAGTGAGACTTCTTACTTTTATTCTCCACTATTTGCTGACCTGTAATGCACACTAAGAATTATACATTTTTCATTTCATGGGGAGGAATTTCACCTGTGTGGGGTGAAATGTTAAATTGTAAACAATAGCTGGGGGATGGGTGGGTTGCAGGCACCCACTCCCAGGAGAGTTGCCCATTGGTTTCAAATACAATCACCTTCGCTTCCAAGCAGGAATCCTGTCTTTAAAAAAAAGACACGTGCACCCCATGGACCTAAAACGGTTAGGGTCCCAACCAGAACCTCCTCGCCCATTCCACCCATCTTTAAATCCCACTCCAGTGATTCCTGGAACCCTATCCTTAAACTAGGGTGCTAATTAGCTCAGTTGGCTAGCATTTGTTTCAGAATAATGCAAACTGCATGGGTTCATTCAGTGCTCTAGCTGAGATAGACTTGAGGCCTGCTTCCTCATCCTGTTCTTGAGAGTGGATGGCAATGGCAAACCAACACTGGCAAAAACTGCTAAGAAAGGAGCTCAGAATTAAACATCAGCAGACAAAGAGCCAAGGACCAGCCTTCAGGCAGAGCACACGAGTGAATGAATTCCTTTAACTACAACCATGCAGGTTCTGTCTTAATGTAACTGTCTAGAATATCGTTACATTTGGCACTGTGATAAAATAATTTATCAATACTGTCAAACCACCTGCCTCTCTTTTTCTCTGGGGGCCAATTTTTATACCCCCACAATAAGTGGCAGTGAGGCTCTGGAGTAGATTGAAAATTCAAAAATCGACCCTAATTCATCTTACCCGATGCTCAGCTGGGAAATGAGAGAAAAATAATCAAATTAAGTTCTGCTCTAAAATTAGACAGGACATCCAGCATTTGCCATAGTTCAGTTTTGCCCAGCCAGTACAACCAGCAGCCCCCACTCCACTCCCTCCCTGCCTCCAAATAAACATCATTAACTATGTTTCACTTGAAAATGTTGTAACTAGCAATATTAAGTTTCCAGTCCTGTTCAAACTTGAGCCATGGCTCCATTGGAGCTATTACGTTATCCCTCTGCATAGTTATTAATGATTCTGACATTCCACTTCTGTTTTGAACATTTTGTACATTAACACGCCTACCACTTAATTCTGATACTAACTTTTGGTAATCTTATTTTTTATTTTAATTGGTTCTTTTTGTGATCTGTTCTTTGTTACTTCCTTGCTTTTATATCCTTTTATCTTGCTTGTGTCCTTTGATCCCTTAGATTTGTTTGCTGCTTGCTTCTCCCCTGTCTTGATATATTAAATCAAACCTTTACCCACAGTACTGGTTACTCTTCCAAGTAGGACATTGAAATGCCTCATACAAGCTTGCTGCTTCTAGTAAGAGCTAGCATTAACCTTGTTTGCGACTTCTTCACAGTCTTTTTCACTGCAGCTGTGGGTGTTTAAATTTATATTCCAATCAGTCCTGCCTTTGTATGTCTGGACTTCTTCAAATCCTCAATGTGAAACCGTATCTTTAACATTCTTTAAAAATTGGCTGCAGTAACATTATATAAGCTGTTTTCTTCTTGCTATCATTTTGGAATTTTGCCAGTGTTGCAGTGTTTGAGTTTGGGCAGCTTTAAATTGTCCTCTGCATTACCAGTGTATCAATAACAGCCATTATCTAACAATTTACAAGCTCGCAGTGCCTCATTGTCACAAAATAGCACTGTCAGAGATTGTGTTGAGAGGAGGAGGATATTATAACGGACAGGAAAATATCCAGTATTTACCCTGGCTGAATCTTAACAGTCTATATTGGAAGTTGCTATTTCAAATGAATTTAGAAAGAATGACAGATTTAAGATCAATCTCCAGAATTTTCTGACACCAGAGAGATCCACTGTACTGCGCATTCAACAAGGACATGTATGTATAGTTACACATATGCACACCTTTTGGTAATCGTTAGCACAGTGCTATATTGATGAGTCTGATTACTTAAATCATTCATTTGTCTTCCTGGCTAATATCAAGTGAACCATAATGACTGCTGGAGACATGATTTGGTCTCCAATGTAATTATTGCAATCGCCAATACAAATCAATTAATATTTTAAAATACCTTGATTTATTAGGACATACCAGCAGTATAAAATTCTGTAACAGATTGTCCTTGAATTCAGGACATTTTCAGTCAGTTGCCAATCCTGTATCACATCAAGGTTCCAAAAGTATTTTAATCTTTTCATGAAATTTAAACTGCATTCTAAATGATGTAATGTGCTCCATGCATGTAAAAACATTGGGATCAGTAAACCAATAATGAATATGAATACAAGGGCCCCGAAAAAGTATTCAATCCTCATCTTATCCCCCCTCTAAAGAACCATTTGAGAAAGTATTAATGCTTGAATTTGGCTGATTTGAATTATCATACCAGTCTTAATAGTAACTCCCCACACCAAACAAATTGTTGTCGGGTCGGGGGGGGGGGGGGGGGGGGGGGTGGTGTAGTGGGTGCTGTTGAATACTTAAATATAATGCATTCTGAACAGGGCATGCAGGTGCCCTAACGCCTATTTAAAATGGCAGTGGATAAATGCTGTCTGAGTATTCTGCCTCTTCATTGACAGCCTTGAATATACCTCCCAAAGTACAATTCGGAGCCAATTTAAAATTTATTAATGCTTTTCAGGTTTTCAAGGGATCAGGAAACCTGGCAGTGAGTTGGAGATAGGAGCAGTCAATTCCACAAGCTAAGTACTATTTCCAGCACTTCTTGTGGACCATGAGCATCAAGAGTCCTCCACTTCAAAGAAGTCGATAGCCAGATTTAAATTAATTATAATGAGCCACCATTAATTTCAGTAGCACCTCCACATTATGGCCTTGCTGGGTTTTTGGTTGGTTTTGACCACTTCTGTATCTTAGGGAGTATTTTAATGATCCCCACTTTCCATAAATATTGGGTCCAGCACTTTTTTTTCCCAAATTCAACAAAGGTATCCTGATTTGTAAAGTTATGAACTAACATTTCTTCATGAATGCATTTACAATTAGCAATATATTAACGTTAATGTGTAGGGGTACTCGATGTGCATGATATTAATTACAGAATTAATATCTCTCATTAGAAAGTTCAAATGTATCAGAGTAATTCAGCACCATGCAGCTGGGCTCTATTTATTCCAGGTTGATGTACTTCATTTCCAAGACTGACATAAAGTCAGCAATTTAAATTTAGATTGTTTATAGTTGACAAGTTAATAGCTTTGAATAGATAAGTTCACCTGATGAATCAAAATCTCATGAGTCCAACCTACTGCTTCTAACTTGAATTATGATTTCCACATTTTCTGCAATTCCTCCTTCCTCGTCATTTTCAGGATGTCAGTGTGATGAAGATTCATCTGCCATTGTTATAGTTCAGCATTTTCAATGTTTGTACTCTCTAATCTCATTTCTGTTCTCATGAACTTAACTTGCATGCAAGTGATACATTAGATTATTTCCCTGTTTCTATCAGGTGGAACTCTTTACCTTCCCTGTGCTCCTACGAGCCCTCTCAAAAACCTCCTACGAATCTTCTCCAGTTAACTTATTTCTGATCTACTGTGTTAAAATGTGCCATTTTTATGCACAGTAAGTATCTTTTCCATTTCTGTCAATCAATGTGATGAAGTTGCTTGCATGTCTAGTTTTGGAAACTCTACTTTGTCCATAAATCATGGCCTAAGACTGTTAAGGATGGCAGTTGTTGTTATCTAGGTCCTTCTTATCTTAACAACCTTAATTTAACATAAATGTGACTAGCTGAAACTACTGATGGAGACTAGCAAGAGTTATTTTCTGTGAAAGATCCTTTTGTCCTCGGATTGCTGGCCGCCGACAAGTTCTCTCTCAAATTTACACTTCTTACATAACTGACCATCCATGCCTATAGGGTGCACATTACAGCTGTAACCTACAATTGTAGGCCTTAACTCAAATCTTCAAAGAGTTTCCCACAGAAAAGAACTGCAACATAGCCTAAAATATATGATTTATGGCTACTTAATGACACCTGCAAGGAGATGGGTTCTGACATAGTCAATGAGAAAGAAACAAGTGGGCAGTTGATCCATTCCGGGCAGTTCCCTGATGGATTAGTGAGGTTAAGTTTACTGCTACTCTTGCTGTTTCCATGCCATTGAGTTTAGTAAACTTCCTGAAGTTTATAGGGCACAAAATGTAAGTTACAGCAAGTGTGTAATCAAGACTGCCTTTATGTCACACCCACGTGCTATTTTTAAAAAGTCGGCATAAATTGATGCCGCAGTTTATCGGCACAAGGAAGAATGAGTTGTGGTTGGCAGTTACTTACAATTAATGATTTTTTGATTGTAACAGCACTCTGGTTCCAACACATGCTCTTTCAGGTTTAACAAACGTGATTGAACGTCTTTGAGTAAACTATTTATCAAAGTCAACCAGGGCTTTAATGCAAGTGAATGGGGTAGTTATTGTGCAATTAACATCTTAGGAAACTATAGGTGGGGGATGGGAGGTAGAATTTAACTTAGCTTTAAATTTTTAAAGTACTTGTTTACTGGGGTTGAGGAAACTGACTGGTGAAATGGGTACGGTTGAGAGCCACGATTCGGGTGGGTATCTAAACTTGTAATTGTGCTTGTTGAATAAAAGCTCACTTGCTGCTGGTGAATCAGTTCCTTCTGGCAAACAATCGGCAGAGTTCTTGCATGGATACAGCTTTGTTAAAACTTTGGAGGCTTTCAAATTGCAAAGATCAGGAGAGGAGCAGTTTTGGATTTGTTTAACAGCATGTCAGAAGAGGAAGATCATCATCATCCATTGCAGTGAAAACATAATGTGGTGGAGTCAGTGGATGCATAGGAGAGAGACGCTCAAGATGGTGGATAGGAGAGTAGTGCAAGAAAGGGGCTGTGGACTGCCCATGTCACAGGATTTACATGATGTGGAGATGCCGGCGTTGGACTGGGGTGAACACAGTAAGAGTTTTAACAACACCAGGTTAAAGTCCAACATGTTTATTTGGTAGCAAATACCATTAGCTTTCGGAGCGCTGCTCCTTCGTCAGATGGAGTGGAAATGTGCTCTCAAACAGGGCACAGAGACACAAAATCAAGTTACAGAATACTGATTAGAATGCGAATCCCTCACATTCGCATTCTAATCAGTATTCTGTAACTTGATTTTTGTGCTACCGTGCCGCCCAGTCATCTTCAGTTCAGGAAAACATATAGGATGAGGAGAAGGAAGATGAAAATGGTACATTGATCACCAGACCAGACTTGTATTGCTGCCTAATATTGCAACGGTTCAATGAAATCATGGGCTTCATTTCCATCTATTGTACATTGCTTCATGGGTCCTGTCATGTATTAACTTATGTAAAGTGAAAGGGTGAGTTGGCCCTCAGGATGTAATAATAGACAAAATATGCAAGTGGTGCAATCAATTAAATTAACATGACATTTTTAAGAAAGGAAATTTAACATAACATTGTCAAACAGTCACATCTTCGTAAATTACAACTTAGTGAACCAAGATTCCTCCGGCTTCTATATAGTGTGTGACTACAGCAGAGATAAAGGCAAGCTTTCAAATACATTCCCTGATTGTTGAGATGCTTTTGGCCTAAACCCTGTGGGTCATGGCGCCTCAGAGTCCCATCAAAGGTGGCTCCATCAGTAGCTTTCCAGGGACAGACATGGCCATCAGAAGACCAGGCAAATGTCGGGTATTAGCTAGTGGGGGATTGTGGGGGACATTAGAGTGAGAAGTTGGAATGCCACTTTGAATAAAATGCCCACTTCCATGTTCTTTTTCATTTTTCTCCCTCTGTTGGGCTAATACCACATTATTTGTCTGCTTTATACCAGCTTGGTGGAAATCAGTAATGGATTGTAAAACCATGGATAAGTTTTACCTGTCATCCTGTTTAACACGGCAGACTATAAGGTGCATCAGATTGATGATTGTGGTTATGACTCATTTGAGAACTGTGCTTGAAGCTCCATGGGGCTGGTCATCCTCTCCCTGGAAGATATCCTCATAATTCTCTGCCCTGTTAATGCATCAGTAATCAGGTTCAACTCCTCCATAGTTCCCACTATTGTGGAGAATGTGTATGGCACATCTGTCATTATGTAGAGTCATTCTGGTACAGAAGGAAACTATGCGGCCCATGAAATCTATGGCAGCTTTTCATAAAGCAATCTAGTTAGTCCCATTCTCCCACTCTATCACAAAAACTCTTCAAGTTAATTTTCTCAGGTATCCATTCAATTTCCATTTTAAATCATTGATCCGCTTCCACCACATAGGCAGCGAGTTCCAGAGCATTATTACGCACTTTTTTATTTCAAAAACGTTCTTCCTCACATTTCCCTGCTCAGCCCATCCTGCCATATCTCTTGTCCAAAGCCTTAAATCTGTGTCCCCAAGTTCCTATGATCAATGGGAACTGCTTTTCTTTGTCGACCTTATCTAAACCTGTCATCTTCAAATCTCCTCTCAATCTCCTTTGCTCCAAGCTGAACACCCCAAGCTTCTCCAACATAACTATGTGTCTAAAATCTCCTATCCTTTGGCTATGATGCTTCTCTTGCATTCTCCCCCTCAAGATTAGCCACTGGAGTTCTGCGCTTGCGTATTGAGTTATTTGGCTATGGCAGATTTGAGATAAGCTATCAAGTCTTCACACTCATTTCCAGCTGTCAAGGAGAAAAATATTGTTTTTGTTCCAGGGACATATTTATTCGCATTCTTCTGAGTGTGTCCTTATCTTAAGTAATACTTTTTTGTTTTTGTTTGCTTGTGTTCATCTGAGCAGAGCCTTGACAGAACAACCCCCACTCCCCCACCCAACCCCGCACCAACAGAGATTTTCTACAGCTGCCTTGCTATAGATATCTATTCATGATCACTTGTCAATTAGGAATCACCAGATGAAAACCTGACAAATTAAATTGATCCACAAGTGTAAGTTTTTCTGCTGATGCATTGCTGTACATGCTATGATGGTTCACCCTCCGAAGCAATGAGGTCCTCTGAAGAATTGTTCTCATGGATGTACTACAACATTTGCTGTGCACACAAAGACCGATATGAATTAGTTGTGACCAAGTCACAATCTTGACACCCACCAGAGGCCACCTCAACATAACTTTCTTTCATCAGTGAGTGCGCTATCATGTGTAACAAAGATATTTATAATTCTGTCACCACCCATCTATGAATTCTCAGTCTCTCTGTCTCTGACTGAGATTGATGTATGCGTTACTGATGTGCAGAGCCTCTTCCAGGCATCAGTGAACTGCATTATTTATGGCAGCCCACCTCTCGTTTCCTACTCCCGCCTTGCATTTTATACTGTCTTAGTATAAGGGCAAAAAGCAAACAGACTCTTGAGTGAGTGAAGGCAAAGTATTCAGCTCATGGATATAGTGCATTTGGTGAGTGTGACCATGAAACCTATGCATCCAACTGCATAAGGATTGTGGTGAGTGGCACAGTAGATCGATAGATAGGGAGGTGAAGAATTGCATCAAAATTGAGAGTGGGTGGTGCTGAAAGTTGAGTGAATGTGAAGATGATGTGATGGAACACATTTGAAAAGACAGATTGTGAAAGGATGTGGGCTTAAACCACAGGGTGTAGGTTAATCGGAACTTACTTACCTGACTCTGATTGGGCCATTGGACCACTGTCTACATTGCTTTGAAGATAGGGGGGCAATTATCCCACTGCTCAACTCCTCGACTACCTCCAATATGTGTTCTTGGTGAGAGCCTCCCAATGCTGGGGAAAAGTATATCCCTCCTTCCAGTGATGTGCAATTGAAACTGGGTATGCCCTCGCTCTCTTTGCACCATCCAAACTCTGAACAAACCCTGAACTCAAAACCAATTGCTTGCCTCAAGTCAGTTGCCTTAACAAATTCTGATCTGCTGAATTGACTTTTGGATTTTGCCCAAACTGAATAAACGGGGTCCACAATTCCCAGTCAGAATGAAGGTGATTATTATTTTTTGTCAACCACACCTGAAGCCCACAATGCTATAAGTAACGAAAATTAATGTTCAGCACAAGATTTACGTTGTGTCATGATGATGGGGAGAACCCTGAATAATGAACTCTTAAATAAGACCTGTGGTTTTTAAAATGTACATACAAGCCCTAGATGGTTGAGGATATAAATTTTGTCACTGACGACTTGCTGATGGGTGATACTAAGAGGGGGACAATGGAATCACACCCTGTCTCCAGACAAGGATGCAACAAAAACATGAAAGCCATACAGAAACTAACTGCCATCTCCTATGGAATTAATAGGAGTTGATTATCATCTCAGCAGTAATTATATCATGTGTGCAATGTCCCAGAATGGTTTGTGAATTTTCATCCACCAGGAACATACAAAGACTGGGATAAAAGCCAGCTGCAAAATTTGGTCAATGTTGACTAGCATCGGGTATGTCAGCATGTGATAGGAGAAAGATACAGCAGACCATTGCAAATGTTTTTAAGGCAACTTTCTTTCTGATTGCTGAAACAAACCAAGTCAGCAAAGCCAAAGCTGAGAAGGAAGCAGGGCAGCTTCTCAGTTAAACGGCAGAACACTGGAATCTCACAGCCAATTATTCACCTGCTGAAGTCAGTGCTACTGGAATCATGGATCACAATGGCGCAAAGCTCCACCACCTACTCTTCACGGCAAGCCAAAGACTGATTCGTATATATTTTGTTACTCAATTTTTAATTCGAGGAAACTTGGTAAATTGGCTCCTTTTCAAACATAAATATATTGGGCTGGGAAAAGGATTCCACAAGGGAAGGGATCCTTTTCAAATTAATCTTATTGCGACCAATTAAATAATGAAAGGGAGCCAGTTTATCCCTCCTCACCCAGGGTACAACAACCAGAAGTTAACAAAGTGGGGAACCTTGCCTGGGGACAATTCTTAACATCCTCTTCTGCTCACTGCTGGAAAAATAATCTTGCTGTGCTCGGGAGACTTGCTGTATTTTATGAGTAAATTGAAATTCCAAGTTCTACCCCCTTTTAACTCACTAGCAGATATAGTAGTGTTAATATTCACTCAATGTTTTGAAAAAATCTCAGGCCCCAAATTTCCTCAAAGTTTGGTGTGGTCACCCAGCACAAAATGACTGGGGGAGAATTGGAGACAGCATATAATTGGGTGAAATATAGAAATTGCTGTCCTTTTGATCTTTCACCCAGAAAAAAAATAGTTTGGGACGGCGAGGGTAGTTGTGAATGATGATGCCATTCATGCCATAAATGCCCTAATATCAAAAACAGATGGTACCACCTATTGAATTTGTTCTAGGTCCTGTCTCCAGTCGGTGCAATAAACTAGATGGGCACGATGCTAGATTAATTGAGGCCCAGTGGTTCAGGCCTGTGCACAATCCAGAATACCCAAAAAGACAGAATCAAATAGGCCTCCAGTACGGACATTGATTTCCCCTGGTTACTGGAACATTAGACCAGGCCCAAATTGACATTTTGCCCTATTTCCCTTTTAGTGGGTGTCCAATATAAGTGCATATTTATGCAATACCTGCCATTTATTTTAATTACATGATCCTGTCTTGACCTGAGACACTCCCAAGAATCAGGATGAAGAGTACTAACAGGGCAAGCATCAAGAAGTGTTGTACTATTAAATAAGACTTATCTGAATAAAGCTTTTGAAATTTGGCATCCAGATTTTTCTCAAATGCTCTAAAATATAAAAATAAGTGACAGTACAGTTAATGAAACACTACTGATGCATCCTGTGGAGGTACATTATCCTTAACATTGAGTAAAAACAGAAGCATAAAACACAGAAGGCAATTCAAAGAATAAACTTAAAACATTTTTAATATCCATTATTTTAGGCCAAGAAATTTTAGTGTGGAGAGAAAATGTCAGATCAAAATTTTTCAGGAAGTGGTTTTGGGTGATTAGTGGGAAACATAGCATTGGGGCCATAGTGTACAACTACAAGGTTATGTGTCCTTTTAAAACAAATTTACTCAATTTTTAAAGTTACAAAGCCAATGTGCAGAGTGGACTGGGCAGACTCAAATCCATTTCCTTGCTTGCTCCAAAAACCAAATTCAAATTGAATCCAATTCATGGTCCCCACGTGAAAGATATACAAGATCCAAGCTGACAGAAAACGGCATTGCACTCCATCTTAAGCTTGATCTTAGCCAAAAGGCTGAGAAGTGTACAGTGTGATGTGTCCACATAAGTGCTTTGCCTGATAAATTTGTAATGAAAGAAATTGGCTCCTGCATGGTCACCTAGCATTGCTGGACCCCCCTTCTGTTAGTGTGGTTGAAATGTCAGATGGCAAACAATCAACCAACTCATGACATTGGCTGTCTGAAATCACAAAATAATGAATATGTTATTGAAATTTGTGTAGGCACTTTCTCTTGCCAACGTAACTTCTGGCAGACTTTTGCAAATATCATTTGTGGGTATGATTTTTGTTTTCTGTCCTAGTCGCACTGCAGCCTGCCCTGAATTCACCTGAAATCAGATGTCAAATTCCTTAGCTTCTTTTATGTGAAAACAAAAGTACTGAAATTTAACAGGAGTTCTGCTAGTTTGTTCTGCAACTCAGTGAGAACTAGTAAAATCTCTGAGGAATTTCAGGACGAAATTAACTACCTGGTGTTTATTGATGGGAAGGTTCAATTGTAATGCTCCTCCTCCTACATTGCAACAGTGACTACATTTCCATTGTACTTAGTTGGATGTAAAATACCCAGGGACATCTTGAGGTCATTGAAAAGTGGTTTATAAATGCAAGTTTAACTTGTTTTCTTTTTTTTGCTCCCAGCATATACTGCCAAGTCTTACACTTGGAGAGGATGAGGTCGTAGAGGGTGACTGGCAGCTGTGAAAATGTATTCCACCTAGAAGCAGCACCATCAGGAAAGGAAAGCATGAAACCTGAGGAAGGAGGTAACTTTAATAAATATTAAAAGGGATATCCAAATGCTGTGAATTACTAGTAATCGTGAATTACTGAAACTTTGACGTGTTTTAGAAATGAAGTGCCTGCTTTTTGTTTTTTAAATTGAGTTAATTCATTATGTGGGTGAAAAAGATTATTTTGTTTAGATAGTATAATTAATAACTGTTCCAACTTTAATATTTTTATATATAGTGCTTGTGGTAAACCACTGTTAAGCTTATTGCCTGTGTGTGTGTGTGACATGCCTGGGCATGCCCCTGCTGGCCCTGCCTGAGACTCCTCCCCCCCCCTGGTCCAGGCATAAAGGTGACTGTTCCCAACCCCCTGCCTCAGTCGCTGGACCAGTTCAACAGCACGGGTGTGCTCCAAGTCTTTTGCGAATAAAAGCCTATTTGTTCTTGCATACAAACTAATCTTTGCTTGATTGATAGTGCATCAATTTTATTCGCAAAAAGTTTTGGGATGGAGCAGATACTAAAACCCGATAGATTAGAATTGGATCCTCAAGCCGTAGGAGCCTCTAACAGCTTTGATCACTGGCTGCGATGTTTCGAAACTTTCCTCACCGCCTCCGTCTCCATCATCCGGACCGAAACCGACAAGCTACACGTGCTCCACGCCCGGGTAAGCGATCAAGTATTCTTGATGATTAGAGATGCTGAAACTTACGAGGATGCGATCGAACTTTTAAAAGGCCAGTACAACAAACAGACTAATGTAATCTACGCCAGACATCTTCTGGCTACTCGCAGACAACAGCCAGGAGAATCGGGCGACCAATTCCTGCGTGCGTTGCGAGCACTTGGCAGGGCCTGCAAGTGCAAGGCCGTAACAGCTGCCCAAAATACTGAGGACTTAATCAGAGAAGCCTATGTCACAGGTATCAGGTCAAACTATATCCGACAATGATTGCTGGAACAGAGTGGGCTGGACCTACAAAAGACTGTAGCGCTTGCCGACTCATTAGAGGTGGCCTTCCGTAATCTCGAGGCCTACACCCCCGACCACGGGAGCGCCACCTCTGTACTCTGGAGAGCCCGCAGGCCTACGCCACGCCACGTCCCACCAATGACCCGACCGCTGCGGCAGTCTCTGGAGGCCCGGAGTGCTACTTCTGCGGCCTGGGGAAACATCCCCGACAACGCTGCCTGGCGACGGATGCGATCTGCTCCGGGTGTGGAAAGAAGGGCCATTACGCGAAGATATGCAGGGCGAAGTCGACCTCCAAGCCCAGTAGCGCCGCATGCGACCCGCCATCTTGGACGCCTTCAGCCGCATGTGAGCCGTGCGGGCCGCCATCTTGGACGCCTTCAGCCGCGCCGCAAAATCCAATGGTGGCTTCGGTTACGCTGGACCAATCCAGGCCTCGCCAACTCGCCAGGTCCATGATGGACATCGAGGTAAACGGTCGCCCTACAAACTGTTTATTTGACTGTGGGAGTACGGAGAGCTTTATTCACCCTAACACAGTGAGTCGCTACATCCTTTCAGTACTGCCAGTGAAGCAAACTATCTCCATGGCTTCAAAGTCCCACTCGGTGGATGTCCTCAGGTACTGCGTGGCGACCCTGACTGTACGGGGCACAGTGTACAAAAACTTCAGGCTCCTCGTGCTGCCACAACTCTGCGCTGCCGTACTCCTGGGGCTAGATTTCCTGTGTCACCTTAAGAGTGTCACCATGGAGTACAATGGGCCTTTTCCCCCGCTCTCTGTTTGCAATCACCAGTTCTTAGATCGCCCACCTGCAGCCTCTCAACCCTTAAAGTCGCCCCTCCCTCACTGTTTGAAAATCTCATCCCTGACTGCAAACCCATCGCCACCAAGAGCAGACGGTACAGTGCGTGCGTGCGTGCGTCCCTCCCTCCCTCCCTCCCTCCCTCCCTCCCTTCCTTCCTTCCTTCCTTCCTAGCATTTCTTAAAATTGTGAGCACTATACCAAGATAACTCCACCTCCTACCCCACCTCACCTCCACGTTATCATTTACAATCGTTATAAATCATTGCACTGAACCTAAGCCACACGATCAAGGAAGATTCCACTTCTCATCTATTGTTTGTGATGAGTTAGCTTATCTCAGGATGGCATTACGAGTTGGCGAATGTTGACCCACTGCACCTTTAATAGGGTAGGGGGGAAAAATCAACCAAGACTTCTAGATTCAAGAGGTGGCTGGATATAACACTTGGGGTGAATGGGATCAAAGGTTATGGGGAGAAAGCAGGATTAGGCTATTGAGTTGGACGATCAGCCATGATTGTGATGAATGGCGGAGCAGGCTCGACGGGCCAGATGTCATCCTCCTGCTTCTATCTTCTATGTTTCTATGCTTCCCTTCACTACCTGGTGTTTATTGATGGGAAGGTTCAGTTGTAATGCTCCTCCTCCTACATTGCAGCAGTGACTACATTTCAATTGTGCTTAGTTGGATGTAAAATACCTAGGGACATCTTGAGGTCATTGAAAAGTGGTTTATAAATGCAAGTTTATCTTGTTTTATTTTTTTTTGCTCCCAGCATATACTGCCAAGTCTTACACTTGGAGAGGATGAGGTCGTAGAGGGTGACTGGCAGCTGTGAAAATGTATTCCACCTAGAAGCAGCACCATCAGGAAAGGAAACCTGAGGAAGGAGGTAACTAAAGGTTGATAAATATTAAAAGGGATATCCAAATGCTGTACGAACCTGTGAAAAGAACAAAATGGTTTACCTGTGGAGATTTAAAATCTGTGACTAATGATAACTGCAGACCATTGTAAAGGTGCTAGAATTTATGACCTTTACCATTTAAGTCATACAATTGTTATTGGAGCAACCAGAAGCTTATTACCACGGAACAAAAGACTCCAGCTGCTGTGTTCCTGGCCCAAGGCATTTAGCAGCTGGAGGAAAAGACTTTAAGGCAATTTCCCCGCCTTCATATTTACCATCAGTTATGGTGATATCCAGCAGTGCTTTCTGAAGATATAGCTTTTGATGACCAGTGTACAGACCGTCGGTTGCATTCACTTCATTATTCCTGAATAGATTACCCTTTTAAGATTTATATTTTTAACCTATGCAACATACTGAAATAATTTGCAAGTCAGCACATGACCAGAAACTTTCAGTCAGAATCAGGTAATAGAAACTAGCATGGGATTGAGACCAGGTGTTATAGTGGCACAACCAGCAGTGGGCCAGGAGCTGATTTTCCAAACATCTGGATGTTTATTTAAAATTTAAATTCAAATTTAAAATTTGAATAAATTAACACAATTGCTTAAAAATTAGATTTATTTGAGTACCCAATCATATGTAACTTTTTTTGGTTATATCATTCTTCCATTAGCTGCTGGTATTTTTGCTGACATTGACTCCAAATCCTGCAGTTTAATCTTTTATTTTAATGCAGCTTGTCAGGGTATATTGTGTCAGATTAGAAAATGCTAATATGAATACAACCTGGGATTGAGTTTAAAAATATCCTTTCAAGACTAAAGTGCACTAGTATGTTAAAGTTATGGAATATTGTGTTACAATCCAGCAGTGTTGCTGTTAGCCTTGCTTCTCACTTTCCTCCCCTTGGAAATGTGTCACCATCTAGAGGTGAAGATAGAAGGAGAAAATCTGCAGACATGTTGATGAATACTGTAGATGTTGGCATATAAGTCGGCCATTTGAACCCAAAAACCCTTCCTAAAACAGGATCAATTTATGCACAAAGTATAAATTGTGACCTGCAGTATGGGTGTGGATGGTTTCCATTTTGAAATGTGGGAAAGAAACATAACACCAGTATTTAATATCAATTTAATCTGGCACCAGTTCTTGAATCAATGAATTGTACAAAAATACCATTAATCAAATGAAACATTTGAAAGTCCATCGAATGGATTGTCTTTAGCATTGGACACAAAATATTCACCGAATTCATTCTGAGCCATTTTCACTATCACATCATCATAAGGATTTCCCTTGAGATTCAACAGATTCCCCTGCTACTAACATCCTGGGGTTACCATTGACCAGAAACTGAATTGGACTAGCTATATAAATACTTCTGCCAAAAGAACAGTCAGAGTTTGCAAATCCTGCAGCATGTAACTCATCTCTTGACTCTCCAAAGCCTGTTAACCATCTCCACGGTAGGAACTCTCCAAAGCCTGTTAACCATCTCCACGGTAGGAATTTTGGAATCGTCTCCATTTGCCTGGATGAGTGCAGCTCGGTTATCTGGTATCTGAACTTGTCATATAAGCTGTATTCTTTATGTATGAGATGTCTGTTCCACATATTAGTGATCCATAGTGTCACTCCATCCTCATCCATCTAACTGTTGTCATGGACATGCACAAGAACTCCTACAGAGACATTGATTTTTGGCATGGTTTTACATTTGAAAATTATCATCAATGTAATTTTTTTCCATCAGCCATGCAGGTTAGTACCACTGTGAGACTTGTCTTCTCATCTTGTGTTTTTCACTAGAACTATTGTTGAGCCTTTCTATTCGACGGTTTGGTTGCTAGGTGTTTCTGAAGTTCATGGGCGTTTCATCCATGTTGCTGATGTGGCATAATGGGTACTCATATTCTTGCTGCTGCCTGATGATGAATCGCTGGAAAGTGGTAATTTTGGCATCAAGGTCTTTTGGTCATTTCTGAGCGTTCCTGCTCTTCTGTTACAACACAAGACATTTAGCAGCTTCAGCAGCTAGTCATTGCTCTGAAATCTTTACTGGACTCTGTTTAATTTGGCCCACTTAAGTGTGTATATACCTATTGTATTTCTGGTGATGATAAAACCATTCTGATGATTTTCAAGGACCCATTCCAATATATACCTCTCAGAGTCAGGCCAGTGGCTGGTCCCTATTCTCATGACACATTTGGTCTCGGGCACCTTCTTCAGGGTGGATTCCTTTTTCTCCCATTCTTGCACCAAATTTTCACTAACCCTGAAATTTCCTCGCTGCAACACAATTACTTGACGAGTTAGCAAATGTTATAACTTTTAGCTTGAAACCAGCTTCATACTTAATTTCTTTTGATGGAGGATGCATTTTTCTTCTTTTACCACATGGTGTCTGCTCTATGTGAGCTTGCCTTAAACTCCTGCATGTCTCACAACACAGCTCGTATCACTTGCTCAATCCCTTGCAGTAAATTATTAGGTAAGTAAAAATGCGTTTGGGGATAAAAAATTGAGGCGGACTACTAATGCAAGTATTGCATATCATGTGTAGGCCATTTGGCTCCTCAGGCCTGCTCCATCATTTAATATGACTATAGAAAGATGCGGATTAATCCGGGATAGTCAGCACGGATTCGTGAAGGGCAAGTCGTGCCTCACAAATTTGATTGAATTTTTTGAGGAGGTAACTAAGTGTGTTGATGAAGGTAGGGCAGTTGATGTCGTATACATGGATTTTAGTAAGGCGTTTGATAAGGTCCCCCATGGTTGGCTTATGATGAAAGTAAGGAGGTGTGGGATAGAGGGAAAGTTGGCCGATTGGATAGGTAACTGGCTGTCTGATCGAAGACAGAGGGTGGTGGTGGATGGAAAATTTTCGGATTGGAGGCAGGTTGCTAGCGGAGTGCCACAGGGATCAGTGCTTGGTCCTCTGCTCTTTGTGATTTTTATTAATGACTTGGAGGAGGGGGCTGAAGGGTGGATCAGTAAATTTGCTGATGACACCAAGATTGGTGGAGTAGTGGATGAGGTGGAGGGCTGTTGTGGGCTGCAAAGAGACATAGATAGGATGCAAAGCTGGGCTGAAAACTGGCAAATGGAGTTTAACCCTGATAAATGTGAGGTGATTCATTTTGGTAGGACTAATTTAAATGTGGATTACAGGGTCAAAGGTAGGGTTCTGAAGACTGTGGAGGAGCAGAGAGATCTTGGGGTCCATATCCACAGATCTCTAAAGGTTGCCACTCAAGTGGATAGAGCTGTGAAGAAGGCCTATAGTGTGTTAGCTTTTATTAACAGGGGGTTGGAGTTTAAGAGCCGTGGGGTTATGCTGCAACTGTACAGGACCTTGGTGAGACCACATTTGGAATATTGTGTGCAGTTCTGGTCACCCTATAAGAAGGATGTGGAAGCGCTGGAAAGAGTGCAGAGGAGATTTACCAGGATGCTGCCTGGTTTGGAGGGTAGGTCTTATGAGGAAAGGTTGAGGGAGCTAGGGCTGTTCTCTCTGGAGTGGAGGAGGCTGAGGGGAGACTTAATAGAGGTTTATAAAATGATGAAGGGGATAGATAGACTGAACGTTCAAAGACTATTTCCTCGGGTGGATGGAGCTATTACAAGGGGGCATAACTATAGGGTTCGTGGTGGGAGATATAGGAAGGATATCAGAGGTAGGTTCTTTACGCAGAGAGTGGTTGGGGTGTGGAATGGACTGCCTGCAGTGATAGTGGAGTCAGACACTTTAGGAACATTTAAGCGGTTATTGGATAGGCACATGGAGCACACCAGGATGATAGGGAGTGGGATAGCTTGATCTTGGTTTCAGATAAAGCTCGGCACAACATCGTGGGCCGAAGGGCCTGTACTGTTCTATGTTCTATAGCCGATCCCCTATCTCAATGCCATACTCCTCTCTTTCCATTGCCCTTGATGCCTTCAATGTCTAGAAATCTATCCATTTATTTCTTAAATATATTCAGTGACTTGATTTCCATAGCCTTCTGAGTAGAGAATTCCACAGGTTCACCACCTTGTCCTCATCTCAATCCTAAATAATCAACCCTGTATTCTGAGTCTATGACCCTTTGTTCTAGACCCCCACCCCTCCAGACAGGGGAACATCATCCTATCTGTTCAGCCCTGTCGGAATGTTATATATTTCAATGAGCTTCCCGCTATGAAAGGGTGGAAGGCAGGAGTGATTTTGTTAGAAAAGAAATGACATGATAGTGAATGGTAAAAATAGCTAGTAATGGGATAAGTAAGGAAGCAGGTGTATCCAGAGGAGGTGTAAATGGGAAGATGCAGAATAACAACCAACAGCTGCATTCTTAAAAAATCGCAGGGAGTAGTCATGATCCGAAATTTTTGAACTCCATTTTGATTCTGGAAGACTGCACAGTACATCGTCGAAAGATGAGGTGCTGTTCCTCAACTTATGATGAGCTTTACTGAAACAGTATAGAAGGCTGAGAACAGAAATGACAGAGTGGGAGTGGAGTGGACAGACAACTTGAAGCTCAAGGTCTTGATTGGTGATGTTTTCTAAAGCCCAATATCCATTAGGTCTCCTTAACGTAGAGATGACCACATTGAGAGCAGTGACTGTTTTTCTCCTCTTGAGTTCTTTACTCAAAGACCATGATCTCCACCACAGTAAGGTCCCAAATTCATCCCAGTGAGAATGGGAATCAAACAGCATGCTGCTGGCGCCAATATGATCCACACTCGCTATCCAGCCAGTTGATCTTCCCCCAAGAAGTTAGAATTGCTATGGCAACTTACACTTTTTATGTGCATGGTGTAACCTGGAACTATGGATTGCGATGATGGATGCCCAATTTCTTTTCGTTATGTGGTTGACCAGGAATCTCTCCCGCTCTTACTCCTGCCGTTGGCACATGTTGGAAAGACTTACAAGTTGCTACTCCATCTTTTTGGCCACGTTATGAACCAACTCCCTTTGGCCATCATGTCCTGGAGTATGACTTGAACCCAGAGCTTCTAGTCAGAGGCTGGGACGCTACCACTATATCACAAGATCTCCTGAGTAGCAATTAAACTATATTAAATTGTAAAAAATATAGGTAAATTGCTGTTTCATCTGGAAGGAGTTAGAGTCATGGAGGTTTACAGCACGGAAACAGGCCCTTTGGCCCAACTTGTCCATGCCGCCCTTTCTCTTTTAAAACCCCTATAAGCTAATCCCAATTGCCCGCATTTGGTCCATATCCCTCTATACCCATCGTACCCATGTAACTATCTTAAATGTGTTTTAAAAGACAAAATTGTACCTGTTTCTACTACTACCTCTGGCAGCTTGTTCCAGACACTCACCACCCTCTGTGTGAACAAATTGCCCCTCTGGACACTTTTGTATCTCTCCCCTCTCACCTTAAACCTATGCCCTCTAGTTTCAGACTCCCCTACCTTTGGGAAAAGATATTGACTATCTAGCTGATCTGTGCCCCTCGTTATTTTATAGACCTCTATAAGATCACCCCTCAGCCTCCTACACTCCAGAGGAAAAAGTCCCAGTCTATCCAGCCTCTCCTTATAACTCAAACCATCAAGTCCCGGTAGCATCCTAGTAAATCTTTTCTGCACTCTTTCTAATTTGATAATATCCTTTCTATAATAGGGTGACCAGAATTGCACACTGTATTCCAAGTGTGGCCTTACCAATGTCTTGTAAACTTCAACAAGACGTCCCAACTCCTGTATTCAGTGTTCCGACCAATGAAACCAAGCATGCTGAATGCCTTCTTCACCACTCTGTCCACCTGTGACTCCACTTTCAAAGAGCTATGAACATGTACCCCTAGATCTCTTTGTTCTGTAACTCTCCCCAATGCCCTACCATTAACTGAGTAAGTCCTGCCTTGGTTCAATCTACCAAAATGCATCACCTAGCATTTGTCTAAATTACACTCCATCTGCCATTCGTCAGCCCACTGGCCCAATTGATCGAGATCAATTGGAGATAACTTTCTTCACTGTCCACTATGCCACCAATCTTAGTGTCATCTGCAAACTTACTAACCATGCCTCCTATATTCTCATCCAAATCATTGCTGATTGGTTGGCAAGTGGACTCTGATTGGTAGGGGCATTGACATGGGGAATGCACTATTTGATGATGACTGACAGTCATCATCAAATCTAAAAAGCCCCAGTCTTTGGTGCTTTGGACAAGGAAAAGGGAGGAGGCAATTGGCCAGGTATTACAACTTCTATATGGGAAGGGGAGTGGGTGTTGGTGATGATTGAGGAATGGACTCGGGCATTACCGAGGAAGTAGTCACTTCAGAATGCTGAAAGGGATAGGAATGATGTGTTTAGTGGCAAAATCACATTGTGGGTTACAGGAATGGCAGGAATCTTGTTGCGAAAGCTAGTTTATGGTTCATGTTAATATTTTGGAGGTAACTTTTTATTTTAGTCTTGAGAAGATTGAAATTGTGAAGTAAGTTAATTAAAATGCTGGGCTTGGGGTTTACAAGAATACCCAAAGAAGGGGCAGTTTCAAGGGTGATCCATGTTTGTTTTATAAAGTCAGAATAGAGCTATGGACTAGCAGGTGGGCTGACTTGGCTAAAGAGCTGGAGACATGGGGGTGAATTTGCCCATTCTGCCCGCCACGGGTGTCCTGATGAGGGACAGACGATGGAAAGGCCCATTGACCTCGGGCGGGTTTTTTTGATTTCAGGGCAAGTGCGGCCTGAAAATTCCACCCATGATGTCCACAATGTCTCTAAATCCCCTACTGTAATGATCCTCGAGGTTACCATTGACTGTAAACTGAACTGGACCATCCTGGGGATTACCATTGACTATAAACTGAACTGGACCAGCCATATAAATACTATGGCTACAAGGGCAAATTAGAAGCTAGGAATTCTGCAGCAAGTAGCTCACTTCCTGACTCCCCAAAGCCTGTCCATCATCTGCAAGGTATAAGTCAGGAGTGTGATAGAATACCCTCCACTTGAGTATTGTTAAAGCATTTCATCTTCCACTCCATCGGGATATTCACAAGAAGGGAAATCAACAAATATATACTGTGTGAGGAGAGAGTGCAGATTGGTTGGAAAGCAGACTCTGATTGGTAGAAACATTGCCATGGAGAATATACAAGTTGATGGTGACTGACAGTTAATGGCTGTCACCTATTTGCACCATCTGGTGACTATTTGCATAACAATTTTGGGCACCACCGTGGGAGGCTATTCACTTGCTTCTACTTAATGAAAATAGATGGATTACTTGCTTCTTGATGGATTGTTTTTTTCTACTTGGATAGAAATAGATGGATGTCACTTATAAGCGATAGCCATTCGAAAGTTCATGCCTTGGGGCGATGCCTTGACTAATTACAATCAAGCTGCCTGGTTTAAATTTCAAACAATGCTTGGCAGTTGACTGTCAGTCATCATCAAATAGTGCATTCCCCATGTCAGTGCCCCTACCAATCAGAGTCCACTTGTCAACCAATCAGCACTGTCTTCTCATACAGATTAATTTATTGATTTCACCTGCATTGTATTCGTGTGAATGTCCTGATGAGTGCAAAAAACATGTCTTTTTTTTCAGGAATACTCAAGTTCTGTATTCTCCATTTGCCTGGATAAGTACAAGCTGCCAGAGGTAGTAGTAGAGGCGGGTACAATTTTGTCTTTTAAAAAGCATTTAGACAGTTACATGGGTAAGATGGGTATGGAGGGATATAGGCCAAATGTGGGCAATTGGGACTAGCTTCAGGGTTTAAAAAAAAGGGCAGCATGGACAAGTTAGGCTGAAGACCCTGTTTCCATGCTGTAAACATCTATGACTCTATGAGTACAGCTTCTGCAACACTCTAGAAGCTTGACACTATCCAAGAGAAAGCAACCCACTTGAATGACACCCATCTGTCTCTTTAAACATCCTCTCCTTCCACTACCACCGCACAGTTCCATCTTCAACAGCACCTTCTAAGCCTGTAACCTCTACTGGGTGGCAAGTGCATGGGAACATCACTACTTTTGAATTCTCCAAATCGCACACCTTCCTGACTTGGGAATATATTGCCAGACTTTCATTCGTGCTGGGTTAAAATCCTGAATCTCCCAATGTAATATGACTTCGAGTATCTACACCATATAGACAGTTCCAGAAGGTGGCTCATCAACACCTTCTCTTAGGGATGGGTAATAAATGCTGACCTTGTTAGCAAAGTGCTGTGAATCAATAAATTGTATGGAAAATTCTTCGATAGTTGAGTCATAACTGGCACAAAGGAAGATGGTTGTGGTAGTTGATGAACAATCATTTCCACTGCAGGAAGTTAATATTGTTGTCACCATCTGGTGACAAGCTATAACATAACCCATCGTGGGGAAGTCTTTTTCTCGATGGTGTCAGGTATCTGGCTAATTAAAAAGGTTGAAGACCTTCCAAGCGATGGAGAATTATTCTGTCACATGAACTCTTGAGCTATGCACTTAATCACATTTACATTTTGTGTTTTAAAGTGTAAATTTAACCTTTCCCATCTATTTCTATCCAAGTAGAAGCAAGTGGACAAGGAAGCGCCCAAATTGTTCTGCAAATGATCACCAGATGGTGCAAATGAGCAATCCAGATTGACTTTCTGTCCAGTTTCCCTGTACAACATCTAGATGATGCAATATGCCTACCTCTGATATCACAAACACAATTCAGATCTTGACATGGGAAATGGAGGCCCCGTGTGCCCATTCCCCATGGCAAAATATGACAAAGTATAAACTGTAATTTTACTTCAATTACATGCTGACCCCATACAAACTTTGAATGTACATAGTTTCTTTGCAAGCAATCAAATGCTGAAGTAATATTCTGTACCTTAGTAAGTTCAGTGTGTCAGCCATAGCTCAGTTGGTAACATTTTTCTCTGAGTCAGAAGGTTGTGGGTTCAAGTCTCATGCTAGGACATCAAGTCAAGGTTGACACTCCAGTGCATATTGTGGCCATTAATTTGAAGAACAGCAGGCCAATATTTAGTCCCCAATCATTATCACGAGAAAATAGATTATTTGTCATAATTACATTACTGTTTGTGGAGCTTGCTGTGTGCAAATCAGCTGCCATGTCTCCTACATTACAACAGTGATTACACTTTGAAAGTTTTTCATTGGCTGTGCAGCATTTTGAGATGTCCAGTGGTCATGAAAGGAGCTACATAAATGCAGGTCAATTTTTCGCTTACATGAACATCTTATCGTTTCTTTCAAATTACCTCATGTATTTTGACCATTTTCCACCTTTCTCAGTTTGTTGCAATAAGGGTTTGGTTATACATTAAATGTTTTGACCGGTACTACTAACAAGACAAAAAAAATCATAAGGTGCTACATTGTGGGTTTTGAACCAACCCAATGCAGATGTATTTAAGAGCTGTTGCCAGATTGAAGTCCAAATGGAAGAGAGAGAAATACCCATGAATGCCTTTGGTAATGTATCAGCACATCATGTGACTAAACATACAGAGATGCATTGCTTTACAATAGATAACATCATTCTCCCTTTACTTTAGTAGTATGACAACAAACTTTTAAACATTAATTATTACCCATTATGAATATCAGGAATATCATGTATTATTATCTACATATGTACAATAATAGTCTTTTTGATTGACGTCAGTTTTACTTTGGTAAGATACAACGTTCCAGAGTTTGATCTTTGACATCCTCGGTAGCCTGTTCCTCAGGAGTATCAGGTACTTCATCTTGTGAAATTGTTTCGTTGTCAGCTTCCAGAGAGGTTAGTTGTTCTCCTGGAGTAGAATCTGAACTTGGTTCCCGAATAGTCCTTGGTTCAGGGATTTCACAATCTTGGGCGTCAGACGTAAGCCTTCCTGATACTGTCTCCGCTAATTCACTTTTTTCAGCAAGGATTTGATAAAGTTTATAAAGTTTATTTATTTATTAGTGTCACAAGTAGGCTCATGTTAACACAGTGAAGTTACTGTGAAAATCCCCTAGTCACCACACTCCGGCGCCTGTTCGGGTACACTGAGGGAGAATTTAGCATGGCCAATGCATCTAACCAGCATGTCTTTCGGACTGTGGGAGGAAACCGGAGCACCCAGAGGAAACCCATGCAAACACGGGGAGAAATGTGCAGACTCTGCATAGACAGTGACCCAAGCCGGGAATCAAATCTGGGTCCCTGGCACTGTGAGGCAACAGTGCTAACCACTGTGCCGCTCATCTGTGTGTCTCCGCCATATTCATTTGTCATCAAGTTGCACTGTATAAGAAATTGGACCAGTCTTAGTTAGAATAGTTGCAGATACCCACATTTCACTTGTAGTTTCTCACTAAAACTCTTTCTCCTTGTTTAAAACTCCTCAGTTTTGATGTTTGTTCATGGCGAATAAATTGGAAAAAAGCTTCTTTTATATGGTAATATTTGGTAACAAATGTATATTTGTTGTAGTAGCGTTAGGTGGTGTGAGTAGATTAAATTTAGTTCTTAGTTTCCTTTTCAGGAACAACATTGCCGGTGAATTTTGTGTGGTGGCATGAGTCATGATCCGACAGGACATGAGAAAAGTTGTTTATCTCCTGGATAGTGAACCTTTGTCTTGTGACGCTTTGATGGCATGTTTCAGTTACTGTACTAGCCTCTCCGCCAATCCATTCATGGATGGATGATATAGAGCAGTCCTTATGTGTTGTATACCAATGTCCTTAAGGTAATTCAGCTTCTGAGTTGTGAATTGCATCCCATTATCACTGACAGGTTGTTCGGGCTGTCCAAATCCTGACTTTGGGCCACTTTGAATGCACGTCCACTACGACAAGAAACATGTAGACGTCAATGGGTCCCGCAAAGTTAATATGTATCCTCTGCCAAGGTTGTTTTGGCCAATCCCACGGGTGAAGTGGTGGTAGAGGCGGGGTATTCCATATTCTAGCGCATGACTGACATTGCTTCACTTTTTCTTCTCTTTGTGAGTCAAGTCCCGGCCACCACAAATAGTTCTGTACAAGATCTTTCTTCCACACTATCCCTAGATGATCTTCGTGCAGTTGAACCCGTATCCAGCTTCATAAGCATAGAGGGATGATCACCCTGTTTCCCCAGTTCTCCATTTTTGACAGTTAATTCAAGTTTCCTCATTATCATAGAATCATAGAAATGATTATATAAGATCTGAATTCAGGATTCTTCTTTTGTTAGTCCAGTGATAGTTTTAAAACCGTGTCCATGACCCAACCCATTACTGGATTATTCCTCGTGCTTTTGCACCTGAGATGATACTGGGACATCCTTGCCCCAGGGGAAATACAATGGGAGCGATTCTCCCCAAAAAAATTCTAAGTGTCGAATTTGAAAAATGTATCTCCCACACTCTGTGCACTGCGGAGTGCACCAGCATGATTCACTGAAAAATCAGTGGGCGGGGCCTATTCCCGCTGGAGAGGCCAGCAGCATAATGCTGAGCCGGCCACTGTGCATGCGCCGATCTGCCAGCATCGAGATTAGCCTATGCATAGTAGCACTGCACTGCCGGCCTGTCAATCGCTGGCCAGCTCGATCACTGGCCAGCCCTGCGACCCCCATCGCTGGCCGTGGGACCACCCCACGGCCCGATCACTGGGCCCCTAGGCCTGCCCCTCCCCCCCAAGCAGTGCTGATCTCCCGATCCCACCATCCCCTCACCCCACAGCCCCGATCGTTGACCTCCCTCCCTGTCACTGATCCCTCAGCAGGGTGGCAGCAGGACCCCCCCGCCTCCCCTTGGCACTGCTCAATGCTCATTGGGAGGGTGGTTTAGCAGGTCCGGAGATTTCAGGCCTGGGCCCACTAATGACATTCAAATGGCCATTTATATAATTTATACAGCTCTGCACTGGAAATCGGCGGGGAGCTGACTGTGCCAGAAATTTGGCGCCTGGAGACTTTCGGAGGCCATGGCATCCAGTGGGAAGCACGCTAAATGGCCTTCGCTTGAATTTCCTGGCCAGTGCAGCAGGCTGGGGCAATCGCTCTAATATGTTAATTTCTTATGATTTGGTTTTGTCCTGAAGTGGCAATCTTGATAAGGAATCTGAGATGATATGTTCTTTTAATCTCTGATACTTGATTTCATAATTATGCGCTGATAATATCGACACTCCTCTTTGTAGACAACATGTGACTAATGATGGGATTCCCTGGTATGGACCAAAAATGGTTGTTAATGGCTTGTGATCAGTCGACAAAGTAAATCATCTGAAATACAGGTACTAGTGAAATCATTTAATGCCAAAAATTATGCCGAGTGCTTCTTCCTCAAGTTGTGCTTTTTTTCCCATGCTTGATAATGTTTGTGATGTAAACATTATTGGCCATTCCTCCTCCGTTCCCATGATGTGAGATCCAACAAAACCCCTCCATAGGGCGATGCATCACATGCTAGTTGAATTTTCAACCCTGGGTTAAAGTGGATCAATACCTTGGATTGCTTGAGGACTTCTTTAACTCATTTGTACAACTTTCAGACTACTTTGTCCAACTCCATTATCAGTTAGCACACAAGGTATGAAGTGTCTTGAGTAGCGTTGCCATGTTTAGGATGAACTTTCTGTAATAATTCATTCAAAAAAATGATCACAACTGTGACCTTCTCTGTGGTCTTGGCACATCCAGTATCATAGGTTCTTTATTGAGGCCATCCTTGTCTATAACGTGACTGAGATAGGTGATGGATAATTTGAAAAATTCACATTTTTCTTCCTTCACGCAGAGATCTACATGCTCCAGTGTTTCCTCTCAGTTGTATAAATGTTCCTGTTCAATTCTGCTTGTGATTAGAATGTTGTCCAAGTAACACTGGACACTGTTGAGGCCACTTAAGATTTGATCCATCGATTTCTGGAATATGGCTGTTGCTGATGTTATTCTGAATGGTAGGTGCTTATATCGGAACAATCGTTTGTGGGTAACAATCGGTAGCAGTAGTTGTGACTCAGTTGCCACTCTCATCTGGAGATATGCTTGGGACAAGTTTATCTTGCTGAACTGCTGATCACCAGCCAGTCCAGCATATAGGTCCTTGATTAGTGGCAAGGGGTACTGGTTAACACACAGTACTGGATCTATCATCATCTTAAAGTTCCCACAGGTATGTACAAAACCATCAGATTTAATAACTGGGATGATTGGGGTTGCCCGATCTTCATTGTTACAGGTTAAATCCTTGATTAATTTCTCTAGTTCCGCTTCTACCTTTTGGTTTAATTGCATAGAGCAACTTTCTTGCCTTGAAACATCCATGGTTGCTATCAGATTTGATCTTTCTCGTGGACAAGATGAATGTTAAGAGGGCCTGAGCAGAGATAGGAGAGAACTGTGTAAGTTCAGGGCTAAAACAGGGGGTGTGGAGTCTTGAGGAAATTTGGTCCTATGGGCAGGGAGCAGGGGAGGAAGTGGTAGCTGATTGGAGGGTCTCAATCTTATTGACAAAGAAGTCCATGAGCTTTTTTCACTAGTTTCTGGAGGAGGCAAGGAGACGTTTAAGATGAAAAAAGCGAGAAGTTATCTTTGTATTCCAGGATCATCTTTGAGTAATGTGCAATGTTAGCAGACAAAATTATTAGAACTGGTGGATGCAAAACAATTCAAAATAGCCACATGCAGACAATGGAATGCAACCTCAACTGAGTACTAGGAGTTTGAGGATAAAAGTAACATAGGAGGTGGGGGAGATAAAAGAGCGTGAGTTGGAGCAAGACCCAGAGGCGTAGCCGGGGAGATAAAGAGCTAGCTGCTGCTGGTCGCGCTCCATCTATGGATTGACAATATTTGGAGAAAATCAAGTGTAATTCCTTTATTCAAAAAGGGAGGAAGACAGGAACCAGCAAACTATATGTCAGTTAGCTTAACTGCTGTCACAGGGAAAGTGTTAGAAACCATTATTAAATATAAGATGATCAGGCAGAGTGAACATGGTTTTGTGAAAGGGAAATCATGTTTAACCAATTTATTTGAGTTTTTTGAAGAAGTAAACAGGAGCTATGGATAAAGCAGAACCAGTTTGTACTGTATTTAGATTTTCTGAATGCAAAGGTTATTGTGGAAAATAAAAGTTGATGGTGTAGGGGTAACATATTGACATGGATCGAAGATCGGCTAGTACATGGAAACGAAGGAGGCATAAATGGACCATTTTTGGTTGACAAGATGTGACGAGTGATGTGTCACACAGATCAGTGCTGGGGCCTCAACTCATTACAATTTATTTAAATGATTTGGATGAAGGGACCAGTGGTATGGTTGGTAAATTTGCTGATGAAACAAAGATAGGTAGGAAAGTAAGCTCTGAATAGAACATGAGGCTACGAAAGGATATAGGTAGGTTAGATGAATAGGCAAAGATCTGACAAATAGAGTATAATGTAAGATTGTCCATTTTGGCGAAGCACATTATCTAAATGGTGTGGGACTGTAGAGCTCTGAGGTGCAGAAGATCCGGGTGTCCTAGTGCAGAAATTGCAAGAGTTTAGTATGCAGTTTTGTGGTTTCCTGCTGTCTTGGGCAGAACAGGTTTGCTACATTAATGATTACTTAGCAAAGCTAATAGAATATTATTGTTTATTATGAGTGGAATTGAATACAAAAGTAGAGAGGTTATGCATAAATTATACAGTTTGTTGAGACCACATCTGGAGTACTGAGTAGTCTTGGCTCTTTAATTAAGAAAAAGTTTAAAGGCATTGGAAGCAGTTCATGGTTTACTAAACTAATACCTGGAATGAGAGGGTTGTCTTATACAGATAGGCTGGACAGGCTCAGCTTGTATCCACTGTAGTTTAGAAGAGTAACAAGTAACTTGATTGATTCATATAGGATGTTCTGGGGACTTGACAGGGTGGATATGGAAAGGGTGATTCCTCTTGAGAGAATCTGGAACAAGGGGTTATTGCCTAAAAATGAGTTGCCCATTTAAGACAGAGACTTTGGAACTCTCTTCGTCGAAAGGTGGTGGAAGTGATAGTATGTGAAAGTTAATGTTAGTAGCATACATTAAGAAAAATATTATCCAATCAAGCTCATTGAACAAACATGAGCAGGATTGTGTCTGTGCTGCAGCAAATATTCTCTATCATCAATATTCCTTACAAGGTTTATTGATCCTTGTGTTTTTACGCATATGTTCCAATATACAGAGCTAGAACCAAAATGACATGCAAACTAATTAGACCCTGAGTGTTATCCAGGGTTGGCAACCTACAGAAAATTTCCAGAACTCATGACAATCCTGGAACAGAATTTGATATTGCTGTTTTTAAATGGGTTTGTATTGATGATTGGAATAATTACATTGATCCATCACTTAAAGTAGCCGAAGCATGATTTGACCTAAAACATGACAGTGGGAAACATGGCATAACCTACAATGTGATGCGCTCTAAAGCACAATATGATGGGAAACATGACTCTATCTACAATGTAACACTCTCAAAGCAGCATAGTTTATAATGTGATTCAGAATCAAAAAAGTAGCTGGAAAGGTTTGGGATGAGTTGAGAAGGGAGCAATGGAAAAAGAATTCAGTTCTTAGCCACTATCCAAAATCCCCAGTTGGAAACTGTGTATGTCTGAATATTGCTCAAGGGCCTGGTTTGCTTGTGATGCGATCTTTCATGCATAGGAAAACATCACCTAACCTCATACATGTCAAACCACCACTGTGTGAGGTATGGGAGGATTGCCAGTTTCAACATGCATTAACATGTGTCATTGTCTGAAACAGAACATGGTGAAGAAACACATGGACCTTAAGTTAGTAATATTGAGGCTGAAATAATGAGCAGAATTGAGACTGATTATGGGAATTGACCCAAAGTATTCACAATGCAGAAACAGAAGACTTTAAACTTTTGTTGAACCGAACACTAAACCTTCCATAACATTTGTTACATTTATGGTCCACTCAGATCTTGGATAATGATTTTTGAGTTCTTTTGATTATCAAATATTAATTTCTCCTTGCAATTTAAAGCTATTGGCAGACTTGCTGTACAAGTCCAGCATTTAAAATTTTGGTCTATTTTTCCAGTTTATTGTTGAAGAATTGTGTTAAGATTATTTGTTGCTCAATCTTTTGACAATGCAATGTCCAACTGAAAGGTTTTCACAAAGAATTAATGATTGTTAGGTGAATATTTTTCCTAGCATTTATGTTTCAATGAAGGATACTTTGTCCAGATTTCTCCATTTCCATCCCTTTGCATATCCTTCCGAACATTGTTTACAAAATGGTGTAGTAAAGCACACTGCAACTAAAGAGTTTTTTGTGCATGTTTGGGAACACCATAGAGGTCTACAACACAGAAAATGGCCTTTTGGCCCATTGTGTGTGCACCGTTCAAAGACAAACCACCCATTCTATTTATAACAACCTATTTCTCACTATACCATGCTCGTGAAGACTTCAGACATTTTTGGTCAGGAGTTCAAACATTGCTGATCAAGTGTGGATTGGATTTTTGCTTAGTTGACATTGGCAATAACTCCCAGAAAACAACACGCAAATGTTGTCCCTTTTATTCTGAGGCATGATGCAGCAATCATTCATGGCCCAGAATCAGAGAATGTGAATTAAAGCATCCAATACTGAAAATTGCTTCACTTTGGAAAGTGCCCAGTATACACATAGAACACTCAAATGAACACTCTGATGAAGTCTTTCAGACTCAAAATGTTGATTCTTATCCTCTCTCCATGGATTCTGTCAGACCTGCTGAGATTTTCCAGCATTTCTGTTTTACATTTAAACCTGCCTTGTTGCTATACTAAAGTTATATTCCACGTGGAGGCAAGACAAACTCCTATGAAATAACTGAAAAGTGACAACCTTTAATTAAGTTTTTAATTATGACAAATTCTCAAGGTATGGTAATATGAGACGTTGCTAAAATCTGGATGTTACCAGACAGTGTGTGAAAGTTAATGCTTCAGAAGCTTATAGTAACATACTCTGAGAAAAATGTTATCCAATCATGCTCAATGATTGGCTAAACATGAGCAAAATTGTATCTGTGCAGCAACAAATATTACTTTTAAGCGAACATTAACAGGATGCATCATGAATATTTACTTTATTTGATTTCAGTGCACGCAACTTCTGTTTAAGCAGTGCTGACAACCTCAACTTGCTAATTCCTGCCACATGAATCAAGGTTTTATTGCATTACACTGTGCCAAATGGACACAAAACGGCAACTGGGAAATACATCTGTACATAATACAATGGTTAATTATTGACTGTTTGATTCTTCTCTTCATTATCTTCTGTTATTTGTGGAAGGAAAGGTTGTACATTGAACAGCAAAGACTCACTGGTAGCACTGCAAATAATAGCCCGCTCAACAAATGGCCCTGAAAAAGTAGAAAACATATGTTAACTTCAACTGTTAAGCAAAAAACAGAATACAAAAATTGGAGTACAAAAACTAACAATTGCCTAAAACACAAAATTAAACCCAGGGCAGCACAGTGGTTAGCATTGCTGCCTCACAGTGCCAGGGACTCTGGTTTGATTCCAGCCTTGGGTGACTATCTGTGTGGAGTTTGCACGTTCTCCCTGTGTCTGTGCGGGTTTCCAGTTTCCTCCCACAATTCAAAGATGTGCAGATTTAGGTTGATTGGCCAAGATGTGTAGGTTAGGGAGATTAGCAGGGTAAATGCTTGGGGTTACAAGGATATGAGGGTGGCCCTAGATGAGATACTCTGTCAGAGAGTCAGTGCAGGCTCGATGGGCCAAATGGCCTCCTTCTGCACTGTAGGGATTCTATGTATGAAAATAGAAGACTGCACATTGAAAATTATATTTTCTAAAGTTAGCAATTCAAAGGATGAATAATCTTTAAAGTAGTCAGATTTACTGGAAGATAACTCACATTTTTCTTTGTAGTATATCTTTGTTGTTCAACTGAGTTATTTGATCATTGGTAATCAAAAGAAAGCACAGTGGAATTCTGGAAGTCTGTTGCTTTTAAGCATGTTTTGTCTTGAATTGTGGTTTCTCTTTCTTTTGACTTGTAAATTTACTCTTCTCTGTCAGATTATATTAACATCTTACATCTGTGTGCATTTGCCCATTTTCTCCATAATAAATTCCGACGCCCATGATTAAAATGGAAATTGCCTTTGTAAACTTTTCATAGTTGCAGCCAGCCCCCACTTTAAACACGACCATTGACGGCGTGCAAATGAACCCTATATGTCAGCAAGGTTGTTGGAGCTGGAACGCAATCTGGAGCAAAAACTCATCAATTTTCTTCTTTCTATTGCAACATGAATTTCAATTCTGTTGTTTTGTTTGGCTGGGTTTGATTTCAGTTCTTTGTTTGGGTTTACTCTCTGTTTGGGTGTGATCTCAGTTTGGGTGTGATCTCAGTTTGGGTGTGATCTCAGTTTGGGAGCAGTCAGAGGGCAGAGCAGCGCAGCACTGTATACATTCTCACTGAAAACAAATCACAGGAAAGTTGTGATCTGATTGGCTGGTAGGAAGTCTGTGCTAAATTCCAAAAAACTAATTAATAAATTAATTAACTAAATGGAGCTGGCTGGGCAGGTGATGTGCTGTAGCTGTATGACGTGGGAGCTGGCCGATCCCATTGAGAGCTTCAGTAACCACATCTGCAGCATATGTTGGTTGCTCGAAGAACTTCGGCTCAGAATTGATGAGCTGGAGTCTGAGCTTCAGACGCTGCGGCACATCCGGGAGGGAGAAGAGTTACCTGGACGCTTTGTTTCAGGAGGTGGTCACACCCGGTAGATTAAGTACCTCTAATTTGGTCAATGGTCAGGGACAGTAGGGTGTGACTGCAAATAAGGCAGGTAGAAGGATCCTGAATTCAGGAATGGAAGAGCCTCAGCTCTTGACCTTGTCCAACAGGTATGAGGTACTTGCTCCCTGTGTGGCTGTAGGGAGGATGAGCTCGCGGACCACTGCACCGTTGGACAGGAAGCCATTCAAGAGGGGGGAGCAAAAAGACAAGTGGTAGTTGTAGGGGATTCTATCATTAGCAGGATCGATCGATAACATCCTTTGTAAGCAGGATCGAGAGTCCCGCATGGTATGGTGCCTGGAGGGACATCTCTGACCGGCTTGAAAGGATATTGGAGTGGGAGAGGGAGGATCCAACTGTTGTGGTCCACGTTGGGACAAACAACCTAGGCAGGATTGGGAAAGAGGACCTGTTTGGGGACTATCAGGCACAAGGAACTAAATTAAAGAACAGGTCCTCAAGGGTTATAATCTCTGGATTACTACCCGAGCCAAGTGCGAATTGGCATACAGATGAGGAAATTAGGGAAGTAAATACGTGGTTAAAGGAGTGGTGAGGGAAAGAGGCGTTCCATTTCATGGGACATTGGCATCAGTTCTGGAACAGGAGGGATCTGTATTATTGGGATGGTCTTCACCCGAACCGATCTAGGACCAGTGTTCTGGTGGAAAGGATAAATAGGGTGGTCACAAGGACTTTAAACTAGCAAGGGAGGGGGAAGGGTAAAACTAGAGGAGATATAATGGTTAATGGGAAGCAAAGCAGCAGGTTAGCATTTGGGGAGGAGGTTCAACTACATGGAAAATAATGGAAAAAGTTAAAAGGAAGGAGAACTCAGGAGATGTTATTAATGAAAGTGTTAGGATTAAAAAGGTATGAAAACTAGCAGAAGGGCACGTTACCGAAATGCTCATAGCATTCGAAACAAGGTAAATGAGTTGACAGCACAAATCATTGCGAATGAGTATGATTTAGTGGCCATTACAGAGACATGGTTGCAGGGTGGTCATGACTGGGAGTTAAATATTCAGGGGTATCAGACTATTCGGAAGAACAGACAGGAAGGTAAGGGAGGTAATGTAGCTCTGATATTTAAGGAAGGCATCAGGGCGGTAGTGAGAGATGATATCGGTTCTATGGAGAAAAGGGTTGAATCCATATGGGTGGAAATCAGAAATAGTAAAGAGAAAAAGTCACTGATAGGCGTAGTCTGTAGGCATATGGGCGGCACGGTAGCACAGTGGTTAGCACTGCTGCTTCACAGCTCCAGGATCCCGGGTTCGATTCCTGGCTCGGGTCACTGTCTGTGTGGAGTTTGCACATTCTCCTCGTGTCTGCGTGGGTTTCCTCCGGGTGCTCCGGTTTCCTCCCACAGTCCAAAGATGTGCGGGTTAGGTTGATTAGCCAGGTTAAAAATTGTCCCTTAGAGTCCTGAGATGTGTAGGTTAGAGGGATTAGCGGGTAAATATGTGGGGGTAGGGCCTGGGTGGGATTGTGGTCGGTGCAGACTCGATGGGCTGAATGGCCTCCTTCTGCACTGTAGGGTTTCTATGATTCTATGATATAAAATTATGAGGGGAATAGATAAGATAGAAGCAGGCACATTGTTTCCACTGACGGGTGAATCTAGAATGAGAATCTAGAATCAAAATAAGGGGGAGCAGATTTAGGACTAAGTTGAGGAGGAACTTCTTCACCCAAAGGGTTATGAATCTGTGGAATTCCCTGCCCAGTAAAGTAGTTGAGATTACCTCGTTGAATGTTTTTAAGGCAAAGATAGATTTTTGAACAATCAAGGAATTATGGGTTATGGTGAGCGGCCAGGTAAGTGGAGCTGAGTCCACAAAAAGATCAGCCATGATCTTATTGAATGGCAGAGCAGGCTCAAGGGGCCATATGGCCGACTCCTGCTCCTAGTTCTTATGTTCGTATTTCGACTGCCACTCTGCTGATTCAACCAGGAGCAGGGAGCAAACTGGGAACTTCTAGGCTCTTAACTGCCATAACTGGAGAGTCATGATTTCAATTCTTTTTAAAGAGTACACACATACAACAGGAACATTTTGAATTCATGCTCATCTTGCATCTGGGAAATGGAACCTAAAGTCTCTGAGAGCTCTCATGTCATGTGTATTAGGTGTTAAATGCTCAAGTGGGGCATATGTGCAAATGTATTTCCCCATCCCACTCAAGCTGAAGCAACAACAATCAAGGCTGACATTCCAATGCAGTTCTGAGAGTGCGCTGCTTTGTCAGAAGTACAGGCTGGAATTCTCTAGCCGTTCATGCTGCGGGATTCTCTGGTCCCTCTGGCAATGCACTCCTGCTTGTGGATTTCCCTGTGGCATGGGGTGCCTTCAATGAGAAATCCCATTGACAGTGGCAGGATCAGAGAATCCCATAGCCAGCGAACAGCACGCCACCTTCCACAGCTAGAAACATGTGGCTCGGAGACCAGAGAATTTCCTCCACTGACTTTTGGATGACATATTAAACCAAGCCCCATCTGCCCTCACAGAAACCCTACAGTGCAGAAGGAGGCCATTCGGCCCAACAAGTCTGCACCAACAACAATCCCACCTAGGCCCTATCTCCGTAACCCCACATATTTATCCCGCTAATCCCTCTAACCTGCACATCTCAGGACACTAAGGGGCAATTTAGCATAGTCAATGCACCTAACTGGCACATCTTTGGACTGTGGTAGGAAACCGGAGCACCCGGAGGAAACTCCCGCAGTCACGGGAGAATGTGCAAACTCCACACAGATAGTGACCCAAGCCGGGAATCAAATCCAGGTCCCTGGAGCTGTGAGGCAGCAGTGCTAATCACTGTGCCATCGTGCCACCCCTCATATGAAAGTAAAAGATCCATGGCACTGGAAGATGAGCAGGGGAGCTAGCCCCTGATAGCTTGACCAATATATCCCCCAATCAACACCACAAATTTTTATGTTGTTGTTGCAGGAGCTTGCTGTGCACAAACTGGATGCCACATTTCCTGCTTTGTATCAGGGACTAGACTCCAAAAAGGTGCTGCATTGGCTGTTGGGCACTTTGAGATGTTCGGTGGTCATGAAAAATGCTATATTAATGTGTCTTTTTCTTTTCACATCTGTCATCCTTATAATCTCATTCAGGAAGACTGGCAGTAACATATCTGGTGTGAGGCTTAACATAATTGGTAAGAACTGGACTGAGATTCACTAAATTCATTCAATCTGAATCCAAATTTCCAGCTGGATTCCAACTACAGCCCGAAGAATGAACAGTAATAAAGTAAGATGTTTGGTTTACTTCTCCAATGGTTTCCAAATGTGTACATCAAAAATAGGATACAAACTCTAAACAGGAGCACCAGTATTACTCACCAAAACTGACTGGTCTGTGTGTACAAACGTCCTTGATAATTGTGGAAACATTAACAGCAATGTGTTCCCTTGGCATATCCAACTGAAAAACAACAGAATAACTGATGGAAAAACAATGCAGTTGAGCAGATCACAATGCACATACCCAAAATGATCTGCAATTGACTAAATTAATTTTCTTTGGTGCTTCTCCTTCACGTTCTGTCGGCTCCATCCTAGTGTTCAAGTCACCTCCACAATCATGTTACACTCAATATCTGCAACTTGCTCAAGCCTTAAATTCCCTGCAACATTGTGGGTTTCTCATTCAGGCCTTGTACACAATAATGCTCATTACTCAGGAGGTTTGAATCCCTTTTTTGTCAAAGAAATAATATAACATACACATTGCTACAATGACATATACAAGCTGAGTAACATTTAGCCATCAGCTCACTACTCCAGCATCCATTATAATTTAGGTGAGCCACTGTGCTTAGCTCAATCAAATGCTTCCCATGCTTTTTTCCATTTTACTGTAATTCTACATCACTCATAGCAACTTTCACCTAAATAGGCTGCCCATTCATTTGGTAATGTAGAACTTGAATATTGCTGAGAAAAAAAGCATCAGGAAAATCCTAAACAATGACTATATACTGTATGAGAAGGGAATGCTAACTGGTTAGCCCCAAGTGAATTCTGATTGCTTGAGCTGTTGCCATAGAAAATGCACCAGTTCATAGTAACTGACAGTTAACTGCCAGGCACTGCCAGACACAATTTAAACCAGGCGACTTGATTCTGATTGGTGAAGACATTACCCTGTGGCATGAACCAGCAAATGGCTGTCACTTATTTTGTTTAACTAAAACAGGCACATTGTGTGTACATGTTCTGTTTGTCTGCCAAGAACAGGGCTCTGCATATTACTATGTGTAGCTTCCAGTACACGTAAATGTGCCATACTGCAAACCCAACTGACAATCTTAAATTGGTTTTCGTGTAATTTTATCACTCATGTTGTTACTGCACAATAGCAGTGTAACAGGTAGCTTCACCTGTTGCACAAAGTTCCGAGATTGCCCTTCTAGGGGGATCTGAGACTGGGCACTTATTAGGGATTAAAATGATAGCTTTAGGTCCAGTCGTGAGTTTCTGTGATCGGATTAGACAATTTCCCACAAGATGTGTTTGGTACACCCTATTTCAGCATCAAGCTTGCATGGTGAGCAAATGGCTTGAGCCCTATCTATGAGGTTGCCAATTAAGCCAATGATGTAACATGTGGAACTGTAAGAATTCCAACGTGTATATAGACCAGTGAAGGCAATTTTGCGATAGACCATGGTAGAGAACCCCCTGGCAAATTTCTCAACTGGTAAGTCAAGGAAAGGGAATTCATTTGACTGCTCCATTTTGAAGGTGAATTTGAGTGCAGGATGGAGCCCATTAAGACATACAAGGAAATTATTACATGCTGCTGTAGATTTAGATATAGCAAATGAATCAACCACACATCGGAAATATTAGTTGTCATTCCATTGAAGCTACATTTCTCATGGAACCCAACAAAGATATTTGTGAGAGCTGGGCAAGGCGGGCATCGCATGGCAACACAATTAATTTGGGCATACATGGTGCTGTTAAAGCTGAATTCAGCTGCGTGAGTTGTTGAGTTCATAAGCTCAATGAATACTGATTCGTGCAATGGTGGCCACGGTGTGGTGCTGCAGCGCAATTATCTGGGCTTCTGTAAGTGAAACATTGATAAATAGGCGAGTAATGTCAAATGAGCATGTGGACACAGCATTTTGACTAATACACAAATCCTGTATGGTTTGAGCAAACGTGAAAGAATCCTTCAACATTTATCTGGAAAACTTGCTCAAACCTGGTTGTAGCAATTTGCTCAACCATTTGGCCCATTCATGCTGTGCAGATAAGATTGGGGGTAAAGGAACATCACTTTTGTGTATCTTGGGCAGCCCATATATACTCAGATGCAGCAAGCCACGAGTACAAACCCTGTCATATATATCATGCTGCAGCTCACTGCTCTTATACAAGACCAGGAAGGTTTTTTAAGCTTACTTTCTAGCAAGGCTGTCCAATCATGTTGAGCAGCAGCACCAGCTGATATGAAGTTGGACCTGTCATTAAGAATGGTGTGCATTTTATTGACACAGACTGCTCATTGCTGCAAAAAAATTAAGTGCAATTTAAATGGATATAATTCCACTTGTATTTGTATAGCACGGAGAGAATGAACTAATACTTTATTATATGTTTACTTTAGGGCACTGAAAATAATCTTATCAGCAGAATTCCCTTTAAAATGTAATGATTACGAAGACTAAAATGAACTGCAAACTCTTTCTTTCCTCTCATTTCTTTGTTTTTTTTTAAAGCAGGGAAATGTAGCCTTCAGGAATTATCAGATCCAAAAGTGCAAAGGTACTGTCTTAACATATATTGTTAGTAAGATTACTGATATATTGGAGAAATATGCCTTTACTTTCCAGCAAAAGTGATCAGATTTTAGGTTTACTGTCCAGTTTCAGCCATGGTTTTGGCTCTGACAGCTGGCAAAGAGTTATTGACGAACTCTCGGACCACTGAATTCAGTTGCAGATCAAAATCATTTTCATTCCAGATACCAAACCTTCGCTGTCAAAAAGATTTTGTTTTAAATTTGGTGCTGATTGAATATACTCTGCAGCTCTTTGTCAACCACTCCACAAAACTGTGCCAAAGACATTTGTAGCTAAAATCGTAAAAGATTTTTGATTATGTCCATACAGAGCTGCAGCAAGACTATTCTAAATATACATAAATAATACTTCTGCTTGATGAGTTTGTACAGAAACTACAATCCATTCCTAGTTTAAAACCCAATCTTGCACAATACTCATTTAATTCCTCATCCTGTATTTATCACTGACTTTTACAACACTATAAACATATGGTGCCGTATTAAGTTGATTGTTTTATACTGTATGAATAAAGTCATGTTAAAATCTTACATTTGCTCATTTTAAGATGTGCAATGAAGAGTTACTCACATCTACACAGTGCAATTGCTGCCACATTTTGACATTTTTATATTTTACTTGCCATGTTATAGTAGCACTAGAATCTGCTAATGCTGAAGAGTAACAGGCACGGTTCATCAGTCTATCAACTAGTATAATGCACACGGATAACTTAAGTAAAAGTACTTGTCATGTTGTACTGAAGGAGGAAATTTTCCAGAAAACCATATTTGTATCATCAAACATATTTACATATTGGACTAATTGGCACCACTCATAACGGGCCAACAATGCAGAGGGGCACCCCCGGATGGGTATTCGATCGGGTCCCCCCCTGCACAGCTGAGAGACTCACGAATTTCAGAAACTACGGAAGATCCCTAATCTGCCTAGCAACAGCGCGCAGCTGCATTTTAAACTGGCCAAGGACGATCAAGATCCCTATGAAACGAGACATAGAGTGGGTTATCAAAACCAAGCTATCACTGAAATATTACCAATTCGGCCAAGGCAGACATAAAAATCTGATAAACTAAGATATAAGAATAAAAGATTAAGAATGAAATACTCCAGACACCCAACAGGACAGGATGACATTAACACTCAATCTCACAAGCAGGAAACACAGACACGGAACAATAGGATCAATTCAAATAAGAGGACACATAGAGATGATAATGGGAAACGCATTTAGACACCGGGGCAGGACCAAGTAATCCCATTAACACGAACACACACCATACAAATGCTAATCGATGAAACTTCTTAGGGACTTTTTAAACTGACAGACCACTTTATACATATTGTAAAAATGCATAATCAAATGTTCCCGCTTGAATTTGAAACTCTATAAAGATACACCGCTGATGTGATTTAATTGAGATCAACGTGGCCAAGCCACTGTTTCTGAGCTGGCTACGGGGGTCTCCCTGGGATCCCAGTAATTGTACAATAAAGACACGCTTTGAACCTTGATTTGCGACTCAACTTCTATTCTGCACTGGTGAGGGATATTTCCCTACAACAGTACATTTTTTCCATTTTCTAAATTTAGATCCTTGTATGGGTGACATTGCTTCCAATTTTAAAAAGATTAATGTAGCACTTTGCACGATTAATAAGTGCAGTGAAAAAGAATGGTGCTGCAGAGGAGGACTGTACAATCTCGTATAGCATTACACACTTTTCTGTCATTTTAAATATGATGGTATTGATTTGGGGCAAGCAAAATAAATACCAGATTTTTGTTCTGTATCATCTGTAGGTTTTCAAACCCATTTATAATGTTATTCACACTCTTATAATGGCAACATTATGTAAGTAGATAGACAATTTAGTAGTAAGCCAAATTCAATTTTCATTTTTATTGTAAAGGTAAACCCGACTAACCATTTTTCTGCTTCCTTTCTATCTTTTACTAAGATCCCAAAGTACATTTTAAAAACTAAATCAGCTCTCAAAACCATGGCCAAATGTTGCGTATCTAAATGCTTAAAATTATACTAATTTCATCATTACTCTAATGGGATTGTTAATTTAGTTTCCTCTATTATAGAAGTCAAGCATGGCCAAATAATGTATCTCCAACTTATGAGAAAGCTTAACCATTATTGAAACTCATTACAGCTATGAAACATGAAAATTAAAGTTATTTAATTCATGATGAATTGTATAACTGCAAATTTTAAACTTGGAGGGATTTCCAACCCCTTTAGTGTTCTTTAAAAATGTCCAACTGGCCACCATACATACATTGGATATAGATTCAGATCAAATAAAAAATCTTTTTATTTTTTGGAGAAGAAAGCTACAATTTTAGCTTTAAATAAATTATTTCACATTTCCCAAATATTAACACATCATTAAATATATGAAAGACAGATATTGAATTTGAATCCACAGCAAAATAAAAGACACGTTAAAAAACCAATATACTACGATGTAATCAGAATACCTACCAGATAAATCCACATGAAGTTAATGTAATCCTCTCCAGGCACCAAAGGTTGACGAGCAACTTGAAAATGTATTCCAGATTCATTATTCAAATCATTCCAGGTTATCAAGGACTTGTGAACCATATCTTGTTATCTGGAGTTATAGAACCTCACCATGTTCTTTATAATCAAACATTAAATAAGCCTTTTCAATCCCATCGGCTGATGTTTTCAAACCAGAGAGGAAAACATTAAGCACTAGTGTTCAAACAATTTCTTTAGTACGCTATTGAAGTACAGTATCTCACAGTTTTAGAAACTCGCTGAGCCTTTTTTCCCCCAAGAAACACGGTCTTCATATAATTTGCCCATGGTTCATGTCAAACACTTTCTGAAAATCCTTCAGTTGGCAGAGACTGGTTCTCCACATTTTGCGTTTTGCAGCAAATTGAATACAGAAGTAAAAGGCACACAATGACATACAGTCCCACTATCAGCCAAACTACAGTCCCAAAGAAAGCAAAGCAGATCAGTCCCCTTTCCATTTTGTCAAGCTTCTGGGACTTGGATTTAAATAAGTCGAGACAGGAAAGAATGATAAACTGAATGCATCAATCAAAGCACGTTCCCAGCAGCTGTAATCAAACAGGACTTCCTGCTGTCTGAATGCTCCAGTTGCTACAGCTACCGTGAAAAGAAACAGCTGTCATAACCTTAGTAAGTGGCTCAAAGTTCAGGTGATTTTTAAATAGATATTCACATTGTGATACATTCAAAATACATTATGAATCTTGAAACAATAGATAAAAAGCTTACTGAGTAACAACTCTCTATCAAATGACTTCAGGATTATGAATTAAATTGCAACTCTTTTATAAAACAAAAAGGAAAATGCTACCTGCATACTCGCATGATAATGCTGAACTTGAAAATTAACTCTTCCAAAAACATTTTCTGGTTCAATAAAGTCAGACTATTGTCCATTATATACTACATCCACAGGGAGTAGTAGCAATGTTCAAATGCTATTGCCACGTTTGTGATACTGTAAGCATAATGCTATGTCACCTACAATTACATGACAATCTATCAGTTGAACTCAAGTCCCTTATGTCAATCTCACTGCAGAACTCAACATTCACCACTGAGTGGCACTATAGCAGTGCATTCATCAGAGAATAGCAGGTATCTTCAAAAAGGCATTTCCATTAGACTCACCCTTCAGCTACCCTCGCCCCTGTTTTTAACCAAGTAGTATGAGTTCTGCTCCAGCAGAGTCACCAGCTCTGCTTGACAACCCCTTCTGTTTGAAAAACAGAAAATGCTGGAAAATCTCAGGAGGTCGGAAAGCATCTGTGGAGAGAGAATAGAGCCAACATTTTGAGTCTGGATGATCCTTCAGCAGATCCTTTTGTACGAGGGAGGTCATGCCTCACAAATTTGGTTGAGTTTTTTGAGGAGGTGACAAAAATAATTGATGAGGGAAGGGCCGTGGATGTCGTCTACATGGATTTTAGTAAAGCATTTGACAAGGTCCCTCATGGCAGGCTGGTGCAAAAGGTTAAATCTCACGGGATTAAAGGTGAACTAGCTAGATGGGTACAGAACTGGCTTGGCCACAGAAGACAGGGTAGCAGTGGAGGGATCTTTTTCTGATTGGAGGTCTGTGACTCGTGGTGTTCTGCAGGGCTCTGTACTGGGACCTCTGCTGTTTGTGATATATATAAATGATTTGGAAGAAGATGTAGCTGGTCTGATTAGTAAGTTTGCAGACGACACAAAGATTGCTGGAGTTGCAGATAGTGATGAACATTGTCAGAGAATACAGCAGGATATAGATAGGCTGGAAAATTGGGCAGAGAAATGGCAGATGTAATTTAATCCAGATAAATGCGAAGTGATGCATTTTGGTAGAACTAAGGCAGGAGGGAGCTATACAATAAATGGCAGAACCATCAGGAGTATAGACACACAGGTATCTGGGTGTGCAAGTCCACAGATCCTTAAAGGTGGCAGCACAGGTGGATAAGGTGGTGAAGAAGGCATATGGCACGCTTGCCTTTATTGGACGGGGCATAGAGTATAAAAGTTGGCATATGATGTTGCAGTTATATAGAACGTTGATTAGGTCACATTTGTAATACTGCGTCTAGTTCTGGTCGCCACACTACCAGAAGGACGTGGAGGCTTTGGAGAGAGTGCAGGAAAGGTTTACCAGGATGTTGCCTGGTATGGAGGGTATTAGCTATGAGGAGAGATTGAGTAAACTAGGGTTGTTCTCCCTGGAAAGACGGAGGTTGAGGGGCGACCTAATAGAAGTTTATAAAATTATGAAGGGCATAGATAGGGTAAACAGTTGAAGCTTTTTCCCAGGTCAGAAATGACAAACACAAGGGGTCACAAGTTCAAGGTAAGGGGGGCAAGGTTCAATACAGATATGCGGGGGACGTATTTTACAGAGGGTGGTGGGGGCCTGGAATGCACTACCAAGCAAGGTGGTTGAGGCAGACATGCTTGGATCATTTAAGACTTATCTAGATAGCCACATGAACAGACTGGGAATAGAGGGATACAAACAGATGGTCTAATTAGGAGCACATGATCGGTGCAGGCTTGGAGGGCCGAAGGGCCTGTTCCTGTGCTGTATTGTTCTTTGTTCAGAGCTGGAAGAAGGAAGAGCTCTATTTTCTCTTCATAGATGCTGTCAGACCTGCTGAGATTTTCCAGCATTTTCTGTTTTTGTTTCAGATTCCAGCATCCGCAGTATTTTGCCTCAACCCTTTCTATTTAGTGGCAGTAGCGCCACCACAGCTGTGCTGCTTTCCCCCAGCATTTGTTAAATGGCTGCCCCGGCTGATGGATCGTTCTGCCTACTGTTGCTAAGCAGCCTCCCTCAACTGCTCACCAGCCAGCTGGCCTGGTTGGTCTCACAGTCTCTCACTACTGCCACTCGCAACAGCCTCATGTAATAAGAAGGAAAAGTCAGTCCTTCCTGTTGATTCTACACCCAATTCCACCCCCCCCCCCCCCAGTGACACCCCAAATTTTTCTTTATGTGCAAGAGCCTCTTTAATTTATTGATTCCAAATTTTGTTCAGTGAGGGGTAGTTTTTGCCAATTATTAAATGGGTGGTGCTATGGATAACAATGTTTGCTACCTGTCACAAGAAAATTAGAATAACTCTGAATATTATGGTCTTTATCGAGTCTGAGCCATTGCTTAAGATGACAAACTGGCAGTTGTCACTTGGGTTTCTTTTTTGCCAACAGACTGAACAGTATTAGCTGGAAAGCCACTGAAGTTGAGCATGCTTGGTGGCTCACTAAATACCCAGGTCAGCTAAATCCAATTCTCCATCTTCAACCTTACTGTAGCAATGCTCCTCTACTCATGTTTCTTCATTCTCTCTTTTTGTAACAAAAACAGAGCAGCCAATACAATTACTCATGTCTTGAACACAACACAGTATCCAACAGAAACAAGTTGCAGCAGCACATTCACAATCTTTAGAAAACTTGATCAGCACGCAATAAGGCTTCACCTTCAATAAATTACACAACTTTCCAACATCAGCTTCACTGAATGGATCCAATAAGCCTGTTTGCTAATTGATAGAGTGATCAAATGGTGTCAAATTCATTCATTCGTGCATAAAGTTGTTACAAATTTCTGTCAAAAGTTCTTACCATCATTATCACCACCATGGATTGCAAAAATTCATGAAATTACTAAAGTGGTTAATTGCTGCCAGTAATATTATTAAACAGTATTGTCAACATATTAGACCTCTGCAGTTTTCCTCACGCACAGAAAAGTACACCAGAACATGATTACAGGGAAGAGGTTAAAAGGCAAAATCAAGTATTGGCAGAGAGCACAGAAAAGAAGGAATTCTGGTTTAAAAGCAGTGATTTTAAATTGTTTTGGAAAGGGGAAAGAACTTAGAAAAAAAAGGCAGTAACATTCCAACAAATGTGTTGCTGCTATCCAAGTATTTGATTGCATTTACAGAGCCACAGGTTTCAAAGTTACCCACAACTACACAGCAGCTCCTTGAATTCATAACTCCCATTGAGTTTCTATTTACCAGAACATTTCTTCGAATGCTCAAACCCTGCTTGGATCTGTTGATAAACAAATATCAATTCCCTGTACATGATCTCTTTACGGACATCAAACAATAGTTGGCCAATCTTGAGCTTACAATTTATTTCACCTGAATGCAAGAAAGCATTTTTTTAAAAAGTCAACTGTTAGAATAGTTGTCTAAAATGTGTTGAGAGCACAAGATTTAACCTGTGGCTAATGCAATTTCCTAAGTTACATATGCACATGTGAAACTACACTCGTTAAATAAGAAAACATCAATTTACTAGAGCAGAAAATTGAAAATACAACTTTCTCCTGCATGCAAGTGTAAAATTTGGTATATTATTTGGTTCATTAAAATTAATCACTAACATTACTGCTGGAATAATCTGTTAAACTAGAGAACACAGTAAATCAAAATACCCAAAACTGATGATTTAAAAATGTTAGGTTAGCTGGATTCTGTCACAATTTACTTGAATTTTTTCTGGAATATTGCAGTTACATTTTATTTTCATATTCAAAGCCAATTATTACATAATATCTAAAGGTATATCAAACAATTTATCCAACATGGCAATATTAGACTAAAATGAATATTCAGCACATGCTGCAAATATCTGAAGCTGGGCACATTTACATCAATTAAAGAAGCAATGCTAATTAAAATAGCTTTTTTTTTGCAAGCTGTAAATGTTGCAACTAGTGCTGTAAAGATGAACAGACTTGACAGACAGGCATGTGTGTCAGTAACATTTTGTCATAAACTAAACTAATCCTTTTCACTATTAGCAATTTAAAATGCCAAGCATTAATTCTCAGTTGTTCTAGTCGAACTTACCGTCCCTATTTTAGATAGAATGTAGCAGTCACGTTCAACTAGGTACTCATGGCCAGTTTTAAATACTTCTATCATTTGAGGAATATCAGATCCAACAGAACCTGGAAAACGAAAGTACAAAATACACAAGAGGAATTCAGAGAATATATCTGCATTTGATCAAAACAAGTGAATAAAAAAAAAACAGAATTGCAAACAGGTGAAACTTGCTGCAATATTTCTAAACGGGAGAAATGTATTATTAAAGTTATGTTGTTACAAGTGCAAATTATGAATTTACCAGATAGTGTTGATTTAGCTCAGTTGGTTGGATGGCTTGTCAGCGAGGCAAAGTGATGCCTAGAGCAGGTTCAATTCCTGGACTGGACTGAGGTTATTCATGAAAGCTTGCCTTCTTGCCCCTTGCCTGATGTGTTAAATCACCACCAGTAAGCTCTTCCCCTTCAAAGAGGCAGAGCAACCTGGGGTCATCTGGGAATATGGCGACTTTACCTTTTAAAATGCCTGAACTTTAAGATGAAATTAGAAATTCTGAAAGCACTCCAACTCAGAGACAGATCAATGTGGTTTGTTTGCCATTTGGGTGACACTTAACCTATTTGAAATTACGGACAGAATCTTTAGAATGGCGGGGTTTCCTTACCTGCCATCCAAAGAAAACACATCTGTGCTAACACTGGCTGCCCCACAGCCATTTAATATTCCCATTAGCATTAATTGACTGGGGATGGGGCTTCCATTCAATCAGGGGGGAGTCCCGCCTCAGAGAGCTGTCAGCCAATCTTGATTGGTTGGCAGCTCTCCAATCCCAGCAGCACCAGAAGCTGGAGTGGGCAGGACAGGGACTCTGTTGATGGACAGATTGGGGAGTGCAAGGGAGTGAAGGTTGTTGAAGGAGGCACCTCCTCCCCACCCCCAATTCGCGTCCGAGGCCTGAACAAGGTTACTTTCCGGCTATCCCCCCACACTCCCAGCACCTGAACTCATCCAGTCAATCTGAAAATTGAAGCTGGGTGGGAAACAGCCCTGAAACAGTCATTAAGGGCCAAAATTGAGGCAAGGGCGGGTAGGTCAACCTAAGCCTTGTCCAACTCACTATAAAATTGCAGAGAAGCGGGCAGAGGCCTACTGGGTAGTCCATCCAAGGAATTTTACAGGCTCTCCCTGCCTGCAACCTGCTGGACAGGAAACAGAACATCCTGCCTCAAATGGCAGTTTTCACAACTTTACACAGTGACTCATAGTAAAGGTACAGTTCCTTTTATGAGACACAGACAGAGAGAAACAAGACAGATATCGCTGTGGAGAGGCAGAATGCTTGTAATAATTTGTTCTCCATTCAAAAGGAAGGGAACAGAACAGATAGGATTTAAGGAACAAGGAGTCACTGAGGTGGGCCTTGCATGAGGAGAATGGATCTGGAAGGCTCAGACTGAGCAGAATGATTTTTAAAGTACACAAGTTGCAACCTAGCGTGGCGAAGAGAAGTTAACCTAATGGAGAGTCAGGGATAACATTAGACTTGTTCTTGTAATGCTACACATTTGACAGAAGTGCAGTGCACAGTGAAAGGGGTTGTAATTGGTACGGTGTTAGTTAATGCAAAAGTACCTTTAATTTGTGGTGTTAGTTGACCATTCAGTTATGTTTGATTTGTTTTGATTTTAGTCAGTCATGGTAAAAGCCTTAAAATGTGAAATCTTGTCCTTTGGATCTTATGTTTGGGAAATTGATCTCTTTTTAAAAGGTCTCTATGAGAATCAGAACAATAATACCATGCAGGACATACTGCTGTAGGCTGAATATCATTGGATTACTTTTTTTCAAGTTCAAATAGTACATGTGCTTCATGTGTTGCACATATATGCCCAAAATAAATAGTCTTTATATCTGTAGTGATGTTACAGGAAATTGGATCAGTCACCATTAAAAATTGCACCAATAAAACTGATGATTCAGACTGAGTTCCATGAGGTGTCTTTGTTTAAAATAGCAATTTCATGGCATCTGATATTGGATCAAATACTGGCAATAAAATACATGGTTTTGTTGATTCAATTTAATCTGTTAAGGCATCATTAAGTTGCACTGCAGTAGGATTTCTTTTAATAAATGAATAAAAGCATTGAAAGACCGCAAAACATAATTAGATTTAGAAAAGAACTCGGGTCTCTCAATTTTATACACCTCAATTAAATCAGCCCTCAGCCTCCTGCATTCCAAAGCAAACAACTCCAATTGACCCAATCTTTCTGCGTATTAAAAATTTTCATTCCTGGTAACATCCTCACAAATCTCTTCTGTGCACTTTCCAGTCCAATCACAAGCTGTCTGTAATGCAGTTACCTATGTTTCTATCTAGATGGTGTTTGTTGGTGCATTATTTATACTCTTGTTGTTCCTGATTCAAGCAGTTACTGTGGGACAAATAACACTCTGGGTGGGATTTTCTGGCCATGTGTGTCCCAAGACCAGAAATTCTCACCTGAGCTCAATGGACCTTTCAATGGTCTGCCAAATTTTTTGTCTCATCAGCTACGATTCCCATGGCAGGCAGGACAGAAAATGTTGGGCCTATAAGTTACAAATTTTCTGTAGTCTTGCAAAGTGCATTGATTTTGTGACGAACTGAATCAGTTTTATTTCCCTTCCCCTTATTTTGAATGTCTATTTTCAAACAAACACAAGTCACAACAATAAAAAATGTTTCTGTTTGCCTGTAATTATTTAGCACTTGATTCTTTCCAATCGGTGATACGATACTAATTTTGATTAAAAGGCAATTGTAGTAGCTGGTTTGTGTCACTTGGTGGTACTATGCTGAAACACAAATGTTAAATCGTGTAGCTAAAAGAGATGGGATACTAAACAGGACTGAACTGAAGATGTCTCTACCAAACTAGAGAGTTTGGAAGTCAAACTGAAATTTTTTTATTTCAATGCTCTGCAATTTCTTTCCTAAACTCTTTGTCTCCTTCTTCTCCCTGGTCAGTGACAAATGTTCTTTGATAATTCCCCTCTTGGGATTTTCATAACAGGTGACTTATATTCATACAGGTTATTGTTAGAGGCAGTTTTGGCAATGAATTTTAGTTTTTCCAATTCACTGAAGTTTCCATTACCTCCGGAATAGCCACCAAATACCCATTCGCAGCCCCACATGAGCAAGATGGGCATTTGACATCATTATAACAAATCACAATCGTAACTATATCAGTTCACAAGAAACATTACTCTATTTTATACCAGCGTCCCACACTTCATTTCAAGATACAAGTTCGCTACAGATTCAAATGGTTAAAAATCGGGTACAACAACAATTGTATGCAATGCACCGTCCAGACTTCTATTGTTGGCACAGATCAAGAGATTATAGTAAATTTTCATCTTTACTACTGGGCATAAAGCTTCTAAAGGTATTGAATAAGGCGCCGCATAAGAGTCTGTTTTATAAAGTTATGGCACTTGGCATTAGGGAATGTGACAGCATGTTTAGGAAGTTGATTCATGGACAGAAAACAAAGTAGCATTTAATGGATAAATCTGAACTTGGTTATAGGGTGCAATATCAAAAATTGCAGATGGCACTCAATTGCAGTGTGGTTAATTGTGAAAAGGACTGCAAGCAACCTCCGAAGGGCATGGAAAGTTAGGAGATTGGGCAAAATTTAATGCTACATTTTGACAGCAGGAATCGAAAGAATTTAAGCTAAATAGTAAAAATTATAAAGAAATTTAGGAGCTGAAACTTAGGGATTCATATAAGTGAGGGAATAAGTTTATACAGCTGTAAATAAAAATACATATCATAAATCCTAGGTTTGTATAGATGGGCAAATAGATCACAAGAGCGAAAATGTTAAACCTATATTAGTTAGGCTAGTTAGAATATTGGGCTGAATTCTCCCATCCCGCCCCTGGTGGCAGGCGGGAGCAGAGAATCTAGCAGCAGCCCAAAAGTCAGAAACTCACTGGCGTAAAATCACATTGCAAATTTCCCAATGGGGGGGTGGGGGGGGAGTCGGTTTTCCAGCTGGCTGGTGGCATGAACGTCATTTGCATTCATTTCATGAGCGCTCATTAAAACAGTTGGCTGTGGTGTCCCGTCAGACCTTCCAATCTTGCGTCATACCAGCGTGAAATTACGTCGGTCTAAAACCCAATTGATGAAGAGTGAACAATCCTGAGGTAATCCTCGGTTCGAGGGGAGTGCAACAAAGCCTTTCTGTCACTGCACTGCTCCTGACGTCTGTATATCACTCTGCCAGGCAGACTGCTTTCTGCCTTCCATCTCCACGCCGAGCTAGTCTTCATCAGCTGCACCATGCTGCTGGATCCATGGACTCTCCTGTGTCACCGTCACAGAACAGTACTGTGCCTGGGAATGGGGAGTATAGGGGTCTCCTTCCCCCTGCTGCCACACACCACTGTTTATCCATACAGGACTGTGTTGCAGGACTCAGTAGCCATTGTAAAAAAAGATGCAAAGTTCGACTGGGGGTAGAGTGCCTGAGGAAGACAAGGGCGGCAATGTGGTAGGAGGGCTGTGCAAAGGGGAGGGTGGGGAAGAAGGGTGAAGGCTCACAAAGACAAGCAGAGGGAAAGGGGAGATGAACGAAGAAGACAAAGAATGGGAGGCAGAGGAAAGACCGAGGGGAGGAAAGCTAGACCCCAACAAGACATGAAAAACTCATAAACAAAGGGGTCAAAGGGATACCACATTATTTACTGGAAAGGGATGGATGAAAACTCCAGATGAGGTGGATAGAGGTAGCATAGGCACCTCGCAGGTGATGGGCTTGGGAGGAAGCTGGTTGGATCGAGGAACTGATTTCTTCTTGAGGCTACTCATCCTTTCCCTCCGAGTTGCTGACATCCTGCACGGTATGGTGAAGACAGTGGGCTGGAGAGTGCTGGAAGTGTACTGGACTGCTATTTAAATATGGCGCCAGGATCGAAACCACCAGCTGACGACAGGCAGACAAACCAGCTGCTGACCCAACAGGTGACTCAAGGAAAACTCATCTGTGCATAATTAATGAGATTTCAAGCACAGAATCTGGAGCAGGATCCCGCCATACTGGCCAGCGGGAAAGATGCCACCCACCACCACACTTAGTTTCAAAATGGGAGAATTCAGCCCAATGTGTCCAGTGCAAGAATCTTACTTTAGGAATTACATTAAAAACATAAAGAGGATGCAGCCAAGATTCAAGATGACACTTGTAATGAGGAGGTTTTACTTATGATGAGTCATAAGAGAAAGGACTCATTTAATTCAAGCATGAGGAGAATAAAGGCGGCACGGTAGCACAGTGGTTAGTACTGCTGCTTCACAGCTCCAGGGACCTCGGTTCTAAGTGTGGTGGTGGGTGGCATCTTTCCAGCTGGCCAGTATGGCGGGATCCTGCTCCAGATTCTGTGCTTGAAATCTCATTAATTATGCACAGAGGAGTTCTCCTGTGTGGAGTTTGCACATTCTCCTCGTGTTTGCGTGGGTTTCCTCCGGGTGCTCCGGTTTCCTCCCACAGTCCAAAGATGTGCGGGTTAAGTTGATTGGCCATGCTAAAAATTGCCCTTAGTGTCCTGAGATGCATAGGTTAGAGGGATTAGTGGGTAAATATGTAGGGATATGGGGGTAGGGCCTGGGTGGGATTGTGGTCGGTGCAGACTCGATGGGCCGAATGGCCTCTTTCTGTACTGTAGGATTTCTATGATTCTATGAAAGATATCCAAAATTGTGAAAAGTTTTGATGAAGTAAATCAGCACCAAAATAAAGAGGTTTATCTGATGGGTTGTTAAAACTTGGAATTTCCTACCAGAAACACTGGTGGATTCAAAATCCAAATTCACATTTAGAAAGGAAATGAATAAACATTTGAAAAAGGAAAAAAGGTTGTGGGGAAAGAACAAGGAAATTAGAAGCGAGACAAGACCAATGATGTTTTCCACTAACAGGATGCTGCTTCAAGCTCAAAAATGTTTTGCCTACCACACGAATCAGTAATGTGTTACATGAATTTCAGTGTCAATTGATGCCAGATATGTAGGCCATATGTCCTGACTGGCAGATCATATCTAACAGCATGTCCCTATGGCTGCTTGCAATAAGCAGAGTAGTAACCGCACTAAACCAACCTGAGCTTTCAAAACTCATAACGTCTAACATTAAACGTAATTCAACAATTGGGCAGCATTTGCTGTATAATCCCAAGTGTGCTAAGAATCACACTAACAACCAATTTAAGATAATCAATTGAGCTCGCAATATAGCTCACTTCAGTTTCCTGGGAGCTAAATATATTCATATGTAATGATCTGTCCTCTGCAAATTAAAGGAATATGTCCAGATGCCTTTTTTTTAAATAAACAAAAGATGGGAGACACAGTTTCCTGCTGCATTCGCCATGGCAACATCTCGACCAATCAGAACTCCTTTTCAGCACTCCTTTTCTCATGCAATGTAAATGTTTGTTCCCTTTGAAATTTAGCATTCTTGCATCTGTCCTAATGAGTGCCAGACAAAAAACTTTGACAGCATGTCTTTTTAAAAAATAATATTTAAGTTCTGTACTACCAAGTAACTTAACCTTGAAGTATGAGCATCAGGGACATCCTACAGTTCAAAAACAGAGAGCAGTTGGATTGCTCGGTTGGAGGTCTGCAGAGGGTTGGAGCGGGTCTGATTTATTGGGTAACTTGTTGATTGGCCTGGAGAAAACATTGCTGCTCCTCCTGGTTCATTACTAATGCTATGAAGACATCAACATCCTGCATTAAGTCCTTCTTTCACCTTCTGTGTTTCTTAAACCTATTGTGGTTAATAATAGGTTCGCTGTTAAAATGAAGCCACACAACTCATTAAAATATTTAAATAACTAATTTGCCTCCTGAGAACAGATAGGAGGTGGGCAGCTTTAAGGCAAATTGGGTTCCTGTTTCCAATCTTTAGCTTTTTAACCTTCCACCCAAACCAAACCCACTCCATCCATTTTAGAAGTTAAAATTACTCTGCAAGTCCCAATTGTAACAAAATCCTTCCTTTGTCTCATCAAGTAAGCAACATTGAGTAATTTACTACTTGTTCTTATGGGTTCTGTGGGGAAAGATTAAAAATCTAAAGTTCCATATTATAATTCCACTGAAGAGTTTATGTTTTCTCACTTTTTACTACTCAAGTAGTAATCTATGGCCTTTATTTCCTTACCCCGTTTACTTTTAGGAAACTTTTTCCTTAACTTGTTCTTGAGAGGCACCAGTTTTGGTATCATATCAGGAACAGACACATAGAAATCTGCTTGAATTTCATCATCCAGGATCTGAAAGTGAAACAAAGTGTTTATAAGGTTTCCATGCTTAACCAAGTGGGTTGCACGAATTAAAACAGCTTCATACCCATTTCTCAATGCATATTAATTAAACAACTAATAGTAATTTGTGTTTGTTCTCCAATGTCATATGTAAGGTGACTGACTAGATGGCATGATGAGTTAGAATGCTTTCCTTTTACTTAGGGAAACTGGATTTGAATTTAGCCCTTTTGATGCAAGTCCAATCTCTCTGTTTGGTGTAAGGGTCTTATGTGAAATAATATGTATTGTTCCACATGTTAAGTGAAACTGCTGACAATTTGGCTGACAATTTCCCTAAGTAGCAAAAGTTAAGATATGGGAAGTGGAAAATGCACATTAGTGAGGGATGGAGTGCTCTTCTGAGGCTGAAGTTACTGCAAATTATCCCGGAAAGGACTATACTTTGCAAGTGAATAAGGTGTGCCTGACCTCAGAGTAATCAATGCTAACAGACGATTGATCAAGTTAAGAGATGCATTCTGCTGCTTGGTGTTGAAACCTCCAAAATATGTTTAGTAAAAGGAAATACAAAAACTTAATTTAAAAGCAAAGAATAAAACATTTTCTCTGCGTGGAATAAGAGCCAACTGAATATTTACTAACATTACTTCATGAAATTAATATTTGCTTACTCACACCAACTTATTGCTAACTTAATATTTAAAAGCAACAACACATTATAGACAATTGTACTCGGGCAACATCTCAAATATTTAAATTGGATGGACTTTGAATTTAACTCTAACAAAGGATACAGAAACTTTTAGCTCAATGAAACAAAATTAGACACACAACAGTTTACATCCTCAAAGTCAGATGATCTTATATCCAGGGATTTAGTTAAAATGCATTTATCCAATTTTCAGTTTCCTTTTGCAAATTAGATTCATTCAAAAGGGAGAAAGCTGTCACTTTAAGATTTCTCACAACACCAGGTTAAAGTCCAACAGGTTTATTTGGTAGCAAACACATTTCCACTCCATCTGACGAAGGAGCAGTGCTCCAAAAGCTTATGGTATTTGCTACCAAATAAACCTGTTGGACTTTAACCTGGTGTTGTGAGACTTCTTACTGTGTTCACCCCAGTCCAACGCCGGCATCTCCACATCATGACTTTAAGATTTTACATGTTTTCCTTCATCACAATTTTAGACTGCTTTGGTAAATATAATTATTAATGGGGATATATGCAATTGGAAATAACCCCAGATTGCATTCTATCTGTTGAAAAACAGTTTGTACAAGGGCCTTAAACTATCATTTTTGCATTTATTTTATTTCAAAGAATGAAGAACATTAAATTCTACAATCTCTTCAGTTCCATTTTGAAACCTGGTTGTGCAAAAAGGTTTGTCTGTCGTAATATAAAAGAATAGACACTGACTGAAAAGTTCCTAAACATTAAACAAAATAACTGACCTGTAAACCGAGTTTTAGTGGAATCATGAATCTGGTTTCGATGGTGATGTTGATGGCTGAGGGACAAATGCTAAGCAAGAGACAGGAAAACGGTCTACTTTTCTTTGAATTGCGGCGTTAGGTTTTTTAAACTTACCTGAACAGGCTTGGTTTAGCATCCATCCAAAAGATGTAATGCTTAATGATGCAACACCGTCTGCTAAAATGTGAGCCTAGGTGGTGTACTCAAATTCCAGAATGGAGCTAGAACCAATAATCTTCTGATTCAAAGGCTGGAGTACTACCAAATGAGTCAAGCTGACAGTGATTCAACATTTCTCCAAAAACATCAGATGTTAAGCTATGTTCATGGGTAATTTAGAAATTTCTTAAATCTAACCCTCACATTCACTCATCCCAATGCAAAACTGTTTTGCCATTTGGCATTAAATATTTGATCCTGTCAGATGCTGTGTTTCAAAAATGGATGTATTTGGTTAAAGGGATCTGACACTTGCAACAACATACAATTCTGGACTTAAGGAAGCAGCAGCCTTTCAACAGGACTGATTATAACACAAAAGTTGTTGTTGCAAATCTATCTGGCAAATTCATCAGTTAAGAATTATTTTGGAACAGTGGGTAGCACGGTGGCACAGTGGTTAGCACTACTGTCTCACAGCTCCAGAGACTCAAGTGTGGATTTGAATTCTCCCTGTGCCTGCGTTTCCTCGCGGTGCTCTGGTTTTCTCCCACACTCCAAAGATGTGTAGGTTAGGTGGATTGGCCATGCTAAATTTCCTCTTAGTGTCCCAAGATATTTAGGTTAGATGGATTAGCCATGGGAAATGTGGGGAGGGGTTATGGAGATAGGTTGTGGGAGGGGAGTAAGGCCTGGGTAAGATACTCTGTCAGAGAGTCAGTGCAGGCTCAATGAGCCAAATGGCCTCTTCTGCACTATAGGGATTGTATGATTTTTAAAAAAGCAAAGAGAAGAGACCTGCAATCCACTAGGATTACCATTTACAACACTGCACACCAGGATGACTAAAGCACTGCACATTGACAGATGTAATAGACCAAATGACAAGAGACTCTGCTGCTCTGATTATGGGAACTTTCGTGATGCAAGCAAAATTAAAAATGGACATTTAAGGTGCACAGTGAAATCTGCAAATTACATACCCTTCAGGGACTGGTATCAGCTGTTCTTATTTTCAAAATGGTCAGTGTAATATAAACATTTTCCTGGCAATCTTGAAGAAGCAGTTGAGATTATGATTAGAACCTAATTAGTTGCATCTGCCAAGTGTCACTGTCCGTCCCACTGGTATTGGTTCTGCTCACTTAGCACTTTCGTTTCCATAAATTCCCATTTCATTTCAAACGACTCTCATGTGGAGCACAGTGCAACTTAATTAATGAATTGGGTTTCTCAGTTCCATTTACCAGCAGAAGGGCCGTAACAGGACAAATAAAAAGGAAATGGCTGTGCTGGTATACTGAAGCTTTCGGAGACAAGTCTGAGAATGGATTGAGGGTGATCTGAGAAGGAAAACTCAACAGGTCACAGGTCAACATGTGCCAGATTGAAATTGCAAGTTTCTGGTTGAGTATCAAGTCTGCAGGAGGACTGAGTGATAGCTGGGCATCAGAGGTCTGGCCATCACTCTACAGAGCAGCTGAGACACCCAGGACAGCCATCCATCTTCCCCTCCCTAAACCAATGGTCGTCAAAGAAACAGATCCACCATCACCAGAAGCTGAGGGAACAAGACAAAGCAGAGTCATGGGGAGAAGAGCAGTTAGCCACCGCTGAACAAATTATGGATGTGGTCATGGGGGCAGGAAACAACAGTCACTCTCGCTGTTTGCAGGCACTTTCCTTGTTTCAGCAAGCTGCTGAAGTTAGTGGATGGAGGTCAGCACAAGGGGGCAGTGACTTGTGAAAGAAACAGCTTCTGTCAAATAGGGATTTCCTTACCATAATGACAAAGACACTGTTCTATCCATGGGATAGGGCTGGGCAAGCATTCAAACCCAGAGACAGAGCAATTTCTCCGCCGCAATGGATACTGAGCAAAAAGCTCCCCATTACACAAAAGCCATTTGTGTCACAAAATCTGCGGAATCCTCATGTTGACCTGCTTGCAATGACCTCAGAAAAGCAGCAGATCCAGGAGAATCTAGTGACCGAAGGGAAGCAGCAGTGATCCTGACTCAGTGAAAGTTCCAGATACAGCAGCTTTGGACAGGCCATATCTTGGGTTTTAAGTTGTAAAAGGTTTAATCCATGACCATTCTGCTCATTTGTCAAATTGCATTTTGAAAATAAATTGCAGCATTTAACAAACATATTAACATTTCAACATGATAATATCACAGAGAGCACTTCTGGTGAAACAGACATTTTCAATTATACTGTTAAAATCATTTTGGTCATAAAGACATACTTTCTCAATGAGCTCAGTTCCACCCACAATATCTGCTCCATGTTTCTGAGCGACAGCAGCTTCTTCTGGACTCTGCAAGAAGAATAATACTTTAGAGACTGAGTGCAGCATACTAACAATTTGTTACTATGGGGAATTTCAGACACTTTGGCAGATACTGCCTTTAAAGTTATTTCGTAAGTGAAATAAATCTTATACTTCACAAGTGGCAAAAATCAATAGTGGAATAAACACAACGATTAAAGATGTACATATTTCACAGAACAGTTGGGACCAATTGCAGTGTTTTTTGGCAACCAAAAAATGACAAATTTCTCAAGCTCTGCACAGACATAACAAAATAAATCAGAGCTGGTACGTTCAAGTTCACTGCTTGGCAGCCTCCCATCCCTCATCCTTCACAAAACACAGTTATTCCAGATTCTGCAGATCAAACCTCCTCCCATATAAAAGTCCACACTCTCATCATCCCTGTCCCAGGCAGCAGTGTATCAGCCTCCCCGTATTTCTACATAATCTACAGGAAACAGGAAAATAATTTGCTTCCTCCTCAATAATAAGGCTTTGTTGAACCCAGCAGGAAAAATAAGTGGATATGTAATTCTTACCTCTGTGAATACCAGCACTTTGTTAACAGTTGTTGTTAAAGCATAAGGCAGGTGTACAATGCTGACAAATGGATCCACTTTTTTCTGGGATACAAGAAAAAGCACAAGTCAGAAACAAAGTGCAATTTACATTTGTATCCAAGTTATTTAACAAGGGGAGGTGCTTTCATTTGGCTTCGTTAAATTTTACCCTTTAAAGTTTCTTATATCACACACACGATGTAAACAGGTGCTAAAGAATGCATCTTAACCAAAAAGAATAACTTTAAATAAACAAGACCCCTTCCACCCCCCCTCACTCCCCATAGCCCATTCCTATCTCTTCTTGCAGCTAACTCATGAGTAGCTTTGACAGAGCCATGACAACAGTTAGTCTTCCCACTCTCTTAAACAGAGGTTGAGGAGGCCTGCCATAGAGAAAGAACATTGAAGAGAGGATCTTATTTATTTTTACAGTATATTTCTTAAAAAGTGCAAGGAAACTATTACTCTGGCTGAACCGATTTCAATTTTCCAGCATTAAAAAAATCTCTATCAGTAGGACAATTGACAAAGGGGGCACATACATAAAACACCAGTTGAGAGGAAGGGGGAAATCTATTTCACTCCATTCTTTTTTTTAAATTTAGCATTTTTGACATGCTGCTTGCGATCATCTAAGGAACAGCAGAATCAAAAAGAGATGACCCTGCACTAACAGATTTGATTTATTCAGTCAAACAGGGCTGCAAATTTGAACTGACATGGGAACTGATCTCGAGACAGCTAACCTGAGAATGCGCCATCGAATACATAAACATCAGGAGCTTTTTCAGGATATTTGGGCCTGACAGAATGGTCTGGGAAATGGAAGAAACTGATACTCAACTTCTTCCGAACTCAAGTATTCCAATGAGACAGACCTAACTGCTTAATCTACACATGGCACACAGAAAAACACAGAAACATTTGGAGAAACTTACTTATTTATCAAAAAGTTAATTTAAAAACAAATAATCTGGACGATTCTTTAAAATTCTAAATTTTTCTGTAACACTGAGCTTCTACTCAAGAACATAAAGCGCACCTTCTTTTCCAGCTTCATGTCAAGCTGCAGATCAATATAAACAGGTTGCCTGGGGTAAGTCAAGTCTAACTGCTGAAACTTCTTCAGCATGTCAACTGCTGTCTCAATATCGTGTACTTTCTTTGGGTAATACTGGATCCGGTAGACATCATCAACTGGCTCCCAAGCTGTCAGACCGTATGGTTTATGTCTGTTTAAATCTGTCTTTTTCTCAGTTTTAGGCTTCAGGTTTTCCTTCTTTGGGTCTTTCTGTTCTGTTTTGGAAGGTCTGTTATTTAAAACAAAATGGAAAATTATTCAACAGTTTCACATAGCAAATACAGAATATTGCACTGGACATAACTTGTTCTTTTTTGTTTAAATTCCACAAGTTAATCTGTCATCATAACTCCTGAATAAACAAATCAAAAATTATACTGTAAAGGAAACATTACATTAGTTATAGGAAGTTTATATTTTTCCAAAAGAATGACTTGTCAAATTACCTGACTTATTTTTTGTGTTTATAAAGAATCCAAATAATCTGCTGGGACTGCTTTGAGTTTTCTAATGTTACCACAGAACTTCCAGCCCCACTGACTCTTTTCTGACACTAGAGAATTAATTGGCCCTTGCTGCCATGAGACAGAGCTGTGCACGTCACTAGTCTCAGTCCAGGGATACTGCTTTCAAAATCATATTATTGTCAAAGTGCCTAATTAGGGACATCACTTCATGTGGCACGAATGTTGCACATGGCTAACAGCAAGATTTCTTCAAAGCATGACGGGAAAATAGCCAATCTCAAAAGCATCAGAACTATCAAATATCATAACCAAGTTGATGGACTATTCCATGTCATGAGCCTCAATTTTGTTAACCTTCCTTTTATGTGGTACTTTGTCACATGCTTTCTTCAAATCCATATAGATAATATCCACTGCATTCCCTTCATCAATCTTCTCCATTAGCTCATCAAAAAATTCAACTATATTAGTCAAACATGTTTTCCTAATACAATCTGTGCCAGCTCTCCTTAATTAATTGACCTGCTTCAAGTGCCTCTTTTTCCTCTGATTATTGCTTTTAAAACCTTACCCACCACTTTTGCTAAACTAACTAGCATGCAGTCACGAAGAATGCTCTTCCACTCTTTCTTGAACAAAGGTGTCAGATTTGCCTCCACTGTATCTAGGGAAGCCTCGAAGACTCTGGCACACCCTCCTGCTATCTTCACCTCCCATTTTGTTTAGCAACCTGGGATGCAAGCCATCCAGACCAGATAAATTATCCACTCCAGCATTGACAAGGTGCCTCTATCCCATCCACTGCCTCTACCATCTCTCCTGCCAATATTTTATCAGCATCCTCTTCCTGAGTAAACACAAATGCAAAGTACTCATAACATAATCCAGCCTTGCTCTGCAACTCTAAAAATATATTATCTTCTTTGACGCTATCTCACCTCCAGCCCACCTCTTAACTACCTGTTTAGTTTCACATGCTGGAAGATTATTTTTGGGTTATCTTTTATGTTAACTGCCATCTTATTTTCATATTCTCTCTTTGTCAATCGTATTTTCACTTCCCCTCTCAACTTATTGTGTTTGGCCTGCTTCTTGCTTGAAGAATTCAGCTGACATGCATCAGACAGCCTCTATTTTTGTTTCATGTTTTCCTTTTCCCTTCCCAATAGTTGGTAAAGAACACCTAGCCTCTACTTGGAATAGCTCTTATGTGAAGATCACCCATTCTGCTACAGTTTTTCTTGTCAAACATTTGTTCTATTTTACCCTCTTCTCGTCCATCTTACAATTTAGATGTTCTACTTTAGATTCCTTCTTATTCTTCCCCATTACTAGTCTAAAGCTCCTGATAGGACGATCATTCTTACCCAAGTGTTCCCCACAGACACTTGGCCCACTTCATTCCCCAGTACCAGATACAGCAATGTGCCCATCCTGGCTGGACCAAGAACATACTGGTCTCAAGAGCACATTTCAGAAATTCCTCCTTCTCTTTACCCTTTCCTCTAACATTATCCCGTTAATATTTGGGTAATTGAAATACACCAATATCACCACTCTAGAGATCTTGCAAATCTTTGTGATTTTCTTGCAGATCCTTCCTCTGTCTCCCTCTCACTATGTGGAGGCCTATTGAATATCCCCACGAGTGTGATCATATCCTTTATGTTTCTCAACTCTAACCAAATGGATCCTATCCTTGCCCTCTTAAGGGTATCCTCTTTTCCAACACTGCAATGATTTCCCTAATCTGTCCTGCCACCCCACGTCCCTTTTTCTTTTGTATCTTTTCTGAACACTTTGTATCCATGATTAAGCCCCCCAGTCCTCACTATTTTTAAGCCATGTTTCCATTATTGCAAATTCATAATATTCCCACATAGCTGTTTTCACTTGTGGCTCACCAACCTTATTTACCACTTTGTCTGGTTATAAACATGCATTGTAAACCTGTCTTTATATTCCTCATAGTCATAGAGTCATAAAGCACAGAAACAGGCCCTTTGGCCCACCATGTTTATGCTGACCATCAGATACCTTCTTAGTCTGGTCCTATCTAATATGATTTTATTACTTCCTTCTCCAGTACTATCCAACACGCTTAATCTTTTATGCAACTTATTCCTCTTTTTGATTTCTATCCGCTGGTGCTCTTACCCTGCCAATTTAGTTTATACTCTCCTCAACCACACGAGTGAACCTTACTGCAAAGACAATGCTCCCAGTCCTACTGAGGTGCAACTCATTTTGAATCAGTGCTTTTTGCTCTAAAACTGGTTCCAATGTCCCAAGAATCTGACCTTACTGATGGATGGCACTGGTAATAATCCACAGATTACTACCTTTGAGGTCCAGGCAGCTAAAAACAGATGGAGCACTGGAGGAATACAGAGAAAGCAGAAAAGAACTCAAACAGGGACTTAGAAGGACAAAAAGGGGTCACGAAATGTCCTTGGCAGACAGGATTAAGGAGAATCCTAAGGCATTTTATACATACGTTAGGAACAAGAGGGTTGTTAGGGAAAGAATCGGACCTCTCAGGGACAAAGGAGGGGAATTATGCTTAGAACCAAGGGAAGTAGATGAGATCCTAAACGAATACTTTGCATCGGTATTCACAAAGGAGAGGGACATGTTGACTGGTATTGTCTCAGAGAGATGTGTTGACCCGTTAGAAAAAATCTCAATTACAAGGGAGGAAGTGTTAGGTTTTTTAGGAAACGTTAAGACAGACAAATCCCCAGAGCCGGATGGCATCTATCCTAGACTCCTCAGGGAGGCGAGAGATGTAATTGCTGGGCCTCTAACAGAAATCTTTGTCTCTTCACTGGACACAGGTGAGGTCCCAGAGGATTGGAGGATAGCAAATGTGGTCCCGTTATTTAAGAAGGGTAGCAAGGATAACCCGGGTAATTATAGGCCCGTGAGCTTGACGTCCGTGGTAGGGAAGTTGTTGGAGAAGATTCTTAGAGATAAGATATATGCGCATTTAGAACTCAATAATCTCATTAGCGATAGACAGCACGGTTTTGTACGAGGGAGGTCAGGCCTCACAAATTTGGTTGAGTTTTTTAAGGAGGTGACAAAAACGATTGACGAGGGAAGGGCCGTGGATGTCGTCTATATGGATTTTAGTAAAGCGTTTGACAAGGTCCCTCATGGCAGGCTGGTGCAAAAGGTTAAATCTCACGGGATAAAAGGTGAGCTAGCTAGATGGGTGGAGAACTGGCTTAGCCATAGAAGACAGAGGGTAGCAGTGGAGGGGTCTTTTTCCAGTTGGAGGTCTGTGACTAGTGGTGTTCCGCAGGGCTCTGTACTGGGACCTCTCCTGTTTGTGATATATATAAATGATTTGGAGGAAGATGTAACTTGTGTGATCAGTAAGTTTGCGGACGACCCGAAGATTGCTGGAGTTGCGGATAGTGATGAACATTGTCAGAGAATACAGCAGGATATAGATAGGCTGGAACATTGGGCGGAGAAATGGCAGATGGAATTTAATCCAGATAAATGCGAAGTGATGCATTTCGGTAGATCTAATGTAAGGGGGAGCTATACAATAAATGGCAGAACCATCAGGAGTATAGACGCACAGAGGGACCTGGGTGTGCAAGTCCACAGATCCTTAAAGGTGGCAGCACAGGCGGAGAGGGTGGTGAAGAAGGCATATGGCATGCTTGCCTTTATTGGACGTGGCAGAGAATATAAAAGTTGGCATATGATGTTGCGGCTGTATAGAACGATGGTTAGGCCACATTTGGAATACTGCGTCCAGTTCTGGTCGCCACACTACCAGAAGGACGTGGAGGCTTTGCAGAGAGTACAGAGAAGGTTTACCAGGATGTTGCCTGGTATGGAGGGTCTTAGCTATGAGGAGAGATTGGGTAAACTGGGGTTGTTCTCCCTGGAAAGACGGAGGATGAGGGGCGACCTAATAGAGGTGTATAAAATTATGAAGGGCATAGATAGGGTGAACAGTGGGAAGCTTTTTCCCAAGTCGGAGGTGACGAACACAAGGGGTCACGGGTTCAAGGTGAGGGGGGCAAGGTTCAACACAGATGTCAGGGGGACGTATTTTACACAGAAGGTAGTGGAGGCCTGGAATACACTGCCAAGCAAAGTGATTGAGGCAAAGTGATTGATTAACCCGTCTTAACACTGGGATCGTTTAAGACTTATCTAGATAACCACATGAACAGACTGGGAATAGAGGGATACAAAAGAATGGTCTAGTGGGCACATGAGTGGCGCAGGCTTGGAGGGCCGAAGGGCCTGTTCCTGTGCTGTATTGTTTTTTGTCCTACTTTTTAATTTCCTCCCTAGATCCTTAAAGTATGACCTTAGGACCTCAATGTCTGCCCTCTCTATGTCACTGGAGCTGACATCGGCTGACGTCGGTGGTGGTGGAGGCAAACTCGTTGGGGTCTTTTAAGAGACTTCTGGATGAGTACATGGGATTTAATGGGATTGAGGGCTATAGATAGGCCTAGAGGTGGGGATGTGATCGGCGCAACTTGTGGGCCGAAGGGCCTGTTTGTGCTGTGGCTTTCTATGTTCTATGTATGTTCTATGTACCACCAACTTCTGGCTCACCCCCTTCCGCTGCAGAATATTCTGCAACCTCTTTGTGATGTCCTTTCCCTTGACACCAGGGAGGCAGCATTCCATGAGGAACTCATGGTGATGGTTACAGAAACAGCTAATATCTCAATTATGGAATGTCTTTTAATAACTGCATTTTTACAGACTGCTGCTGCCCTCCACACATGCCCCTTCAACCACTTACACCCTTGCATCACTCCCAGTTATCCCCAGGGATAAGTACTAGTTTGAGAGTGACACATATCCCAAGAATCCTGCACTTCCTGGCCACCCATCGACTATCCTGAACTCCCACTGTGTGAAGGGTGACCATCTCCTGGAATATCCAATACAGGAAACCCTCAGCCCATCTGATGCTCCAGAGTGACTCCAGTGCTGCTCAAGCTCAGAAGTCCTGAGCTCAAACTCAAGCAGCTGGAGATGCTTCCTACATACTCCAAGACACATGAAGTATCCTGAAGTTCCAACATGGTGCAGAAATTGCAGGCCACAGATCTCAGCTGCCCATCCATGATCTAAACAGAAATCTTTTCCCTCTTTTAGAATCTAGTTGGTACCATATTTAAACTAAATGTATCCATATAATTGACCTCCCTCATCCCTGGAACCATTCTCACCCTTTTTTCTGCACCCTCTCGAAAGCCTTCACATCCTTTCCAAAGTGTGATGCCCAGAATTGGACAAAATACTTCAACTGAGGTGGAAGCAGTGTTTTAGAGAGACTTTCCATAACTACTTTGTCTTTTGTAGTCTATGTTCTATTTTAACCACTTGCTCAACCTGCCCTGCCATCTTCAATGATTTGTGCATGTATATCCCCATGTGTCTGCTCCTGTACCACTTTTAATAAATATTAATAAAACTCTCATGTAGAATAATAATTTATAGTGCATACATTAAAAAATAATAATTTATATTCATCCTACACAATATCAAATAAAGTTTAAGAAATCATACTTCACAGCAGCAAAATGCCTGACCGGAAGGTGTTTCTTCAATATGGCGGACATGCCAGTAATATTTTGATCACCCATTAATATGTGCTTATGGCATCCAGCAAACACTGAAATATAAGAAAAAAATATGAAAATTGTCCAAAATATTATGTTTAGCACTCATACATTGAAGATTCTTTCGGTGGTAAAGTGAACAAAAATAGAAAGAACATTTTAGATTTCTTCATTCATATTTAAATAAACTCTTGAAAGCAAAATAATTTCTAATTTGCTGTAAATAAAATTATTTTTCTAAGATATACCAACCTTTGTCCAAAGTTCAGACCTGGCAATTGTCACTGTGTAAAAATACATTGCTTGAGAAACACATTTTGAAGCAAATGCATCTATTTAACAACACAAAAAATATTGTGCCTGTCACACATTCTGATTAACTCAAGTTTCTTAGTGACCAAACTGTCCAACTACAGCATTGGCAGAACTGTGTAAAAATATACAGTTTGAATAATGTGGCTTTAGTGAAGCTGTTTTCACATGTGAGCAAATGGAGAACAAGTCCAGAACAGAGCTATAAAAATAAGACAGCCATTAACAAATAATTGAAGAAGAATGTCTTTACACAAGGAAATTCCTTATGGGCAGCATGGTGGCACAGTTGTTAGCACTGCTGTCTCTCAGCGCCAGGGACCCAGGTTTGATTCCAGTCTTTGGTGACTATCTGTGTGGAGTTTGTAGGTTTACCTGGTGTATGCGTGGGTTTCCTCCCGGTGCTCTGGTTTCCTACCACAATGCAGATTAGGTGGATCGGCCATGCTAAATTGCCCCTTAGTGTCCCAAGATATGTAAGTCAGGGGGATTAGCGGGGGGGGGGGGCAAATATATGGGGCTACGGTGATAGGGCAGGGGATGGGTCTGGGTAAGATGCTCTGTCAGAGAGTCAGTGCAGACTCGATGGGCCACCTGATCTCCTGCACTGTAGACATTCTATGAGTTGAACCTGCTGCCAAAGGAGTGGCTGAACAGATAGTAATGGTGTATAAGGAGTTAACATCCTGTTCCCCCATTACCCCCTGTGCTTACTGACCTGACGGACATTGGTTCCCGATTCAGCAATAATTTTAAATTCTCATCCTTGGTTCTCAAACCCCTCCATGGCTTCATCCCTCCCTATCTCTGTTTTCTCCTCTAGCCTCTCAACCTTTGAGATATCTGCACTGCACTAATTCTGGCCTCTTGTGCATTCCTGATTTTATGTGTTTCATCGTCAATGATTGTGACTTTAGTTGCTGAGGTCCTAAGCTCTGGAAGCCCTTCCTGAACCTCTCCACTTTGCTTTCCTCTTGTAAAACACTGCTTAAAACCGACTGCTTTGTCTTAATATTTCCTTAAGTAACTCAGTGTTGTTGAATAATACTCCTGTGAAGTGCCTTCGGAGTTGTGATTACGTCAAAGGTATGTAATTATATGTTGCTATTCATAGAATCATACAGTGCAGAAGGAGCCCACCGAGTCTGCACTGACCACAATCTCACCCACGCCCTATCCTCATAACCCCGTGTATTTACTCTAGCTAATCCTCCTGACTCTAAGTGGCAATTTATCACGGCCAATCCACTTAACCTGCACATCTTTGGACTGTGGGAGGAAACTGGAGCACCCGGAGGAAACCCACGCAGGCACGGGGAGAATGTGCAAACTCCACACAGACAATGACCCAAGCTGGGAATCGAACCCGGGTCCCTGACACTGTGACCGTGTGAGGCAGCAGTGCCACCATGCTGCCCATATAAAGTCACCATATAGGCTGCTCTCTACTTTGTGGATGAGAGCTGACTGGTGATGATTGAACCTGCGGATTGCCACACCTCAGGTGAGGAGCATGGTTGAGAAGACAGGCCTTCATGAATAACCTCAGCTGATATGGGAATTGAACCCTCGCTGTTCGTATCCTTCTGCATCATGAACCAGCCGTCCAGCCAACTGAGCTAAACCAATTCCCCTGTAGTGGGATGTGGAGACAGAGTGGGAATAGGTGATTAAGGTAGGAGTAGACCCATATAGTGTACAAACACCAGAATAGACTAGGTGAGCTGACTGGCCTGCTTCCAAATCCGTCTATCAAGTAAAAGTCTTACATCCAAAATATTGTGTCTGTGTTTGGTGGGTTCTTAGATGCAAAGTATTTTAGTTTACTCCAATTTCCTAACAATCAACACTTAAATCAGAAAGTAAAATTTCCAAACTCATTTCAGTTGTCAATTTGCATCTTTTCTTCTTTTGATCAGCCAAGAATTCAATCAGTCTACAGACCAAACTCGACAGAAGCCCCCATAGATGGAGAAGTTGGACGCATACCCAAGGATGCTTGTTCTTGGCATGGGGCTAATATTAACAAGGCCACATTTATTGTTCATCACAAGATGGCTTGAGACGGCCTTCAAATAAGAACTGAGTGGCTGACGAGACTTTAGAGGGCATTAGGAATCAACCAAATACTATGGGACTGGAATCATATGTGGTCTCAGAGCAGGCAGGAATGAAAAATTTCATTCTCTGAAATATAAAATGAATCAATTGGGATTTCACAACAAGCTGGCAGTTATCATTGTCATTTTCCTGGTTGCTGTTCACAAATGACTAGATTTATTGAAGTTAGTTCAGTTTGTCATGGTGGATTGATGATCTCTGGATTGCAAGTCCAGTAACATTACTCTTACATATCCAAGATGAAGTTAGGAAAGTTTAAGTCTGGGGATCTGCTAGTGTTTAGTTTCACAGAATTTGGCAGCACATGGAGGCCATTCAACCAACTGCAACTTTGGCAGCTCTTTAAAGGAACTATCCAATTAGTTCTGTCATGCCCTTTCCATTACACTGCATTTTTTCCCTCAGGTATTGATGACACACTCATTGTCCCTGCCCATTGGGTTGATAACACACTCTTCCCCCTCTCCACTGGGATGATACCACGAACACTCTCTCCCTTCCCTCCCCTAGGATAACACACACACACACTCACTCTCTCTCCCCTTTCCCTCCCGTGGGCTGATAACACACACACACTCTCTCCCTTCCCTCCCACAGGATTATAACATCTGAACTCTCTCCCTATCTTCCTCCGGGATGATAACACACTCACAGTGAGGATGACCTCACTGGGCCTGGAGGTCTGGAGTGCTTATACTTCAATGCAAGGAGCGTAGCAGGTAAGACAGACGAACTTAGTGTCTTAATGCTCACGAGGAATTTGGATGTGGTTGCGGTGACAGAGACTTGGTTGAAAGAGGGACAGGACTGGCAGCTGAATATTCCGGGGTACAAGTGTTTTAGGCGAGACAGAGGAGGGGCCAAAAGAGGTGGGGGAGTAGCAGTATTAGTTGGAGAGCATATTACAGCGGTGCAGAGGGAGGACAATTCAGAGGGGTCGTGTAACGAGTCACTCTGGGTGGAGCTTAGAAACAGGAAGGGCGCAGTCACGATGTTGGGGGTATACTACAGGCCCCCCAACAGCGCAAGGGAAGTGGAAGAACGGATATGTCAGGAGATACTGGATAGGTGCAGGAAAAATAGGGTTGTTGTCGTGGGAGACTTCAATTTCCCTGGTATAGACTGGAAATCGCTGAGAGCTGGGACTCTGAATGGGGAGGAATTTGTAAAATGCGTACAGGAGGGTTCTTTGGAACAATATGTAGATAGCCCGACTAGAGAGGGGGCTATACTGGACCTAGTACTGGGGAATGAGCCCGGTCAGGTCTTCAAAGTTTCGGTAGGGGAACATGTAGCAAATAGTGACCACAATTCTGCTAGCTTTAGGATAGTGATGGAAAAGGATGAGTGGTGTCCCAAGGGTAAGGTGTTGGATTGGGGGAAGGCTAACTTTAGTGGGATTAGGCAGAAATTGGCAGCTCTTGATTGGGAGAGGCTGTTTGAGGGTAAATCCACATCTGGCATGTGGGAGTCTTTTAAGGAACAGTTGTTAGGGCTGCAGGACAGGCATGGGCCTGTAAAAAAGGATAGGAAGGGTAGGATTCGAGAACCGTGGATAACCAGGGAAATTGAGGGACTGGTCAAAAAGAAAAGAGAGGCGTATGTTAGGTCCAGGCAGCTAAAAACGGAGGGAGCTCTGGAGGAGTACAAAGAAAGTAGGAAAGAACTCAAACGGGGAATTAGAAGGGCAAAAAGGGGTCACGAAATGTCCTTGGCAGACAGGATTAAGGAGAATCCCAAGGCATTTTATTCATACGTTAGGAACAAAAGGGTTGTCAGGGAAAAAATCGGACCTCTCGGGGACAAAAGTGGGGAATTATACTTGGAAAGAAGTAGGGGAGATCCTAAATGAATACTTTGCATCGGTATTCACAAAGGAGAGGGATGTGTTGACTGGGAGTGTCTCGGAGGGGAGTGTTGAACCGTTGGAGAAAATCTCCATTACAAGGGAGGAAGTGTTAGGTTTGTTAGAGAATATAAAGACTGACAAATCCCCAGGGCCTGATGGAATCTATCCAAGGCTGCTCAGGGAGACGAGAGATGAAATCGCTGGGCCTCTGACGCAAATCTTTGTCTCGTCACTGGACGCAGGTGAGGTCCCAGAGGATAGCTAATGTGGTCCCGTTATTTAAGAAGGGTAGGAAGGATAACCCGGGTAATTATAGGCCGGTGAGCTTGACGTCCGTGGTGGGGAAGTTGTTGGAGAAGATTCTTAGAGATAGGATGTATGCGCATTTAGAAAGGAATAAACTCATTAACGATAGTCAGCATGGTTTTGTGAGAGGGAGGTCATGCCTCACTAACCTGGTGGAGTTTTTTTGAAGTAGTGACCAGAATGGTTGACGAGGGAAGGGCCGTGGATGTCGTCTATATGGACTTTAGTAAAGCGTTTGACAAAGTCCCTCATGGTAGGCTGGTGAAAAAGGTTGGATCTCATGGGATAAAGGGGGAGGTGGCTAGATGGGTGGAGAACTGGCTTGGTCACAGAAGACAGAGGGTGGTAGTGGAAGGGTCTTTTTCCGGCTGGAGGCCTGTGACTAGTGGTGTTCCGCAGGGCTCTGTATTGGGACCTCTGCTGTTTGTGATTTATATAAACGATCTGGAAGAAGGTGTAACTGGGGTGATCAGTAAGTTTGCGGACGACACAAAATTGGCAGGACTTGCAGATAGTGAGGAGCATTGTCAGAAGCTACAGAAGGATATAGATAGGCTGGAAATTTGGGCAAAGAAATGGCAGATGGAGTTCAATCCTGATAAATGCGAAGTGATGCATTTTGGTAGAAATAATGTAGGGAGGAGCTATACGATAAATGGCAGAACCATAAAGGGTGTAGATACGCAGAGGAACCTGGGTGTGCAAGTCCACAGATCCTTGAAGGTGACGTCACAGATGGAGAAGGTGGTGAAGAAGGCATATGGCATGCTTGCCTTTATAGGACGGGGCATAGAGTATAAAAGTTGGGGTCTGATGTTGCAGATGTATAGAACGTTGGTTCGGACGCATTTGGAATACTGCATCCAGTTCTGGTCGCCACACTACCAGAAGGACGTGGAGGCTTTGGAGAGAGTACAGAGGAGGTTTACCAGGATGTTGCCTGGTATGGAGGGGCTTAGTTATGAGGAGAGATTGGGTAAACTGGGGTTGTTCTCCCTGGAAAGACGGAGGATGAGGGGAGACTTAATAGAGGAGTATAAAATTATGAAAGGCATAGATAGGGTGAACGGTGGGAAGCTTTTCCCCAGGTCGGTGGTGACGTTCACGAGGGGTCATAGGTTCAAGGTGAAGGGGGGGAGGTTTAACACAGATATCAGAAGGACATATTTTACACAGAGGGTGGTGGGGGCCTGGAATGCGCTGCCAGACAAGGTGGTGGAGGCGGACACACTGGGAACGTTAAGACTTATCTAGATAGCCATATGAACGGAGTGGGAATGGAGGGATACAAAAGAATGGTCTAGTTTGGACCAGGGAGCGGCACGGGCTTGGAGGGCCAAAGGGCCTGTTTCTGTGGTGTATTGTTCTTTGTTCTCTCTCCTCTGCCCTGGGATGATAACGCACTCACTCTCTCCGCTGCCCTGGGATGATAACACACTCACTCCGCTCCCGTGGGATGATAACACACACACACTTTCTCTCTCTCTCCCTTCCCTCCTGCAGGATGATAACATCTGAACTCTCTCCCGATCTTCCTCTGGGATGACAACGCACTCACTCTCTCCTCTCCCCTGTGATGATAACACTCACACTCTCTCTCCCCCTGCCCCAAATGATAACACAATCTTTCCCTCTCCTCCCCCCAGAATAATAACACACTTTCTACCACTCCTCATAGAATCAGCATTGCTGCCTCAACAGCACCAGGGACCCAGATTCAATTTCAGTCGCAGGTCACTGTTTGTGTGGAGTTTGCACGTTCTCCCTCTGTGCGGGTTAGGTGGATTGGCCGTGCTAAATTGCCCCTTCGCGTCGGGGGGGGGGGGGTAAATGCATGGGGTTATGGAGATAGGACCTGGGGTGGGATTGTTGGGGGTGCAGACTAGATGGGCGGAATGGCCTCCTTCTGCACCGTAGGGATTCTATGATGCTAGTGAATCGTCTCTGCACCCCCTCCAGAGGTAACATCTGCACTCTTTCCCTCCCCTCCCCAGAAATGAGGACATCTTCTCTGTTCCCCCCTTCAGTGAATTATGGGATTGTTCATTGAGCGAACAAAGGGGCAAATGACGTCACTCACTAACCTCGAGCCGCCGCCGTTGCCATGCTGCTAGTTCCCGAGTGTTCCGTTCATTCACCGTGTCCCCCGCTCTGCAGACTCCCGAACATCAGTTCCGATCAGAACAGTGCTTTCGAACAGGTTCCCAACAGACCGTGAATATTTCACACTCTTTATCTGGTCGCAAAAATCAACCCTGACTATTTATCAGACTGAATTAGAGAATTCAAACTAGACATGGTGGACTCACTTCCAGTGTGGCTGGAAAGCATGTGAAACATTAAATTATTTTGTTCAAAACGTCGAGGGAAATCTCACTTTGTTTTCAGTTCCAGAAACAATTCCAGACAACTGATCTGCTCGCAACATTGCTACCATCACAGATGCATCAAGATCAACACCTGCCAGTTATGTATAATGATATTAAAACTGAAAATGTACAAATGCCAAATCTGAAAGAGGGAACACGTTGGAGCAGTTAGGAGAGACTATGTTCAGAAAGGCAAGGGGAGGATGATCAACTCTTTTGAAATAAAATAAGGGGCATTTTAGAACAGGGGGGGTGGGGGTGGGGGGGGGGGGGGTTCTGGTTTCCAGAACAACTGGGGGAAGGGGGAGTTAGTAGTTGAAGAGGTGCGTACTGACAGCTGAGAAAAAAAAACAGGCAATTAGAGTCCAAAAGCAAAATACAGCGGATGATGGATTCTGAAGCAAAAACAGAAAATGCTGGAAAATCTCAGCAGGTCTGACAGCATCTGTGGAAAGAGAATAGAGCCAACGTTTTGAGTCTGAATAATGCTTCGTCAGAGTTAGCTAGCAATTAAGGGTCTCCCGGGTTCAGTCTCCCGTGGGCTGTTCTAGAAATGAATGGGTGGGTGGGAATTCCTTTATGGCTACAAGACAGTCAAAATAAGGGACAATCCCTCAAAATAGAGGACAGTTGGTGACCCCAAAAAGGCATAAGCTGTAAGATAACAAGTCTGATATAGAGTGGAGCTAAAGATTCTACTACCAATGGTGGAACAAGATAAAAGGGATACTGCAAACACTTGAATCAGCATGTCAAACAGTGGCAGCTGGGACACAGGCCTTTCTTCATTGACCTACAGGAGGGATACTAAGTTGGCCAATTGTGCCTCCAAACAGAAACGTGGCTTGGGGTTGGTGGGTTTATGGACCAGCAAGAGAGGGAAAAGTAGTTTGTGGGGTGATTGAATTGGGCAGAAGCTAAAATTTCCCAATGACAGGAATTGAGATACAGAGATGAAATCAGTGGCATGTTGTGGAATGTTGGGCCTCATGCCATCCTGTGGAAGGGGTTTGTACTTGTAATACAATAGCATGCCATTGATTCTCATTAGTGTAAGACTTCAAAAAATTATATCCTTCAAAATCGGCAGTGTACAAGAATCTTGTAGGTCCTGGTTTACGTTTGTTTCAAGGTGCAATAGTCAGTTTTGTGCAGCTGTGTTTGAGATCAGTGGTTTCCCCTGTTGCACTCTATGGCACAACGGAAGAGATCAGGAGAATGGTAACGTAAATACAGGAGGCTCGGAACCAGCAAATGTGAGTCAGTGGTGAGGGCAGAGGTTGTGGAATGCGGTCAGGAGCATGAAGGAGCGGATGGAGGATCCAAGGGAGGATAAAAGATGGGGTCAGGGATATGGAAGAATGGCAGTGCAAAGGACCTGGCATCTTAGATGTGGTGGTGTGGGGAAGCGGGAGGGGGCTGCAGTCAGTCAAGGTAAGAAAATGAGGGGCCCAAGAAGTGGGTCCATCTCAGAGTGTTGGCTGGCACAGTCCTTATAGGGCTTTGAGTTAATCTACAATATTTCACTTACCCTAGCTGAGTGGGATCTTGGGCAATGTCCTTTACAATGTAAAGAAGGGAGGGCCAGCTGAACCTGCAAGTTCAGCCATCCCAGAAGGCAAAAAAAATCATTTAGAACCAGTATTCTTATTCCCTGTTTTACTGGTGTTCCATTTTAAAGTATACATGTTCAGTCCAATATTCTTCCTTCCCCGTTTTACTGTTTTTTCCTTCTGGGAAACCCACAAGTACAACATTGGACACTACCATGAACATTCAATAAGAATGAATGCAAAAACATCATTGTTTCTTCCACAATAAATAAATTCCCTCACTCTGTAAGCATGCATGCCAACTCTGAGGTGTGTCAGTACATTTAACTCTCCAACTAAGCTAGTCTCAACAAATGATGATGATACACACATGAAAAAAGTGAAATATTTGCAAGTGAAATTTGAATTTGAAAAATACCTTTGTTCTCTCATGTTAATGGAAATTAAGTTAGACAGGAAAGTTGTGCTCTTTTATAGCCCACTCTTACTTGTGCCTTGGCCAATAAAGGAAAGCAAGCTATATGCCTTCTTAACTACCATTTCAACCTATTCTGCCAACTTTCAAGATCTGTGGGCATACACTCCAAGATAGTGCCTCCACAGTATTCAGTACCCTAAAATTTATTGTGGATTCGCTTCCCCGTTCTACTTCCCCAAATCCAATATCTCACATTTCTCAGGAATGAAATACATTTTCCACTTTTCAGACCATCTATCTATTTCCTGTTCACTATTGTTAAGTACATGGTTGGTGTTGGGTTTGCCAGCGTCCAGACTCATGGGGAAGCGGGTTGCTGGGAGGGAGTGAGAGGCCAGGGATGGATAACCTCACGGACTATTTCTCTCTATTCCTTTTCATCCATCCGCCCTCCATGCCCCTGCCCCCCCCCCCCCCCCCTCCCCGCCCAGAACAAATATGGATTTTGCATTAGAGCCAATGGAGCTGGCGCTTATTCTTGTGGTTGCTGAGGTAGAGGAGGGAGATGTTTGCCCATGGCAAGGACAATCCAGGCTAGAGGCCGCAACAGGAGATCAGGGGGCCACCGGCCAGGATCAGGACGCAGCTGCCCATTGGCCGGAAGGGTCGGGGGAAACAGAGGACGGCAAAGATGGAGACCCAGGGTGTACAGGACCCATGTATCCTTTAATGAGCTGCAGGACACCGTGTGTCACCACAGGCTCCGGCTCAGCAGGAAGATAGTATGCACCTGGCACCTCATAGGGCAGGAAGACACCCACTCCCTTTGGCTGTGAAGGTCATGGCGGCCTCAACTTCTATGCCACTGGGTCCTTCCAGGCCTTTGTGGAATCTTGCAGTCCCTGCACACCAAGTGCATCTGGGAGGTCACAAATGCCCTGTATGCCTGGGCAGGCAATTACATCCATTTTGATGAGGCCAGGCCAAACAGGATGCCCAGGTTGTAGGCTTCACCGGGATGCCCCATGGGGTTCACTTTATCAATTGAAAGGGGTTCCACTCACTCAACATTCAGATAGTGTGTGACCACCTCCTGAATATCATGAGCACGCCACCTGGGGAACGTGCATGATAGCTTATCCTGCGGAGTTCGGACATCCCCAGAATCTTGGAGGACCAGCCCAGGCTGTTGGGATAGATCATGGAGGTCAAGGACTACCCACTATTGTCATGGCTAATGATGCCATTGGGGAGGCCCCAGACCAATGCAGAGACCTGCTACAGTGAGGCCCATGCTGCTACTGTCCATTGTCAAGTGGTGCATTGGGCTCCTGAAAATGCCATTCCGCTGCCTGGATCGCTCTGGTGGTGCCCTCCAGTAAGGACCCTGAAGGTCTCCCGCATTGTGCTGGTCTGCTGTGCACACAACCTGGCACAGCAGCGGGGCGGCATCCTGGACGAAGAGGATGAGGACCAGGTGCACACCCTGAGGAGAAGGATGCCCAGGAGGATGTAGAGGATGAGAACGAGGAGGAGCTGGAGGATGGAGGAGAGGTGGCTGCAAGGGTCTGGCTGGACAGGACAACAAGGGAGGCCCTCATCATCGCAAGGCTCTCTTACTAGGAGGTGTGGTGTACCTCAGCTCCAACCCCAGGTCGCACCCTCCTCCCCCCACCAATCCCTTGTCCACATCTCCTGCCATAGGTCTCATTGACATCACAACAGGTTGCTGGGCCTTGGTTGGCCATGTTAACAAGTTACTGGTCCAGGCAGGAGGATGATGACAACTTGCTATGTGGCACACTGTGATGCTGCTCTGGTGCAACAAATGTCTGTCTCCTACCTGTTCTCTGGCTGCACACTGGCACCCAAGATTGTCTCCTGCAAAAAAAGACACATGGTTCAGTGTGAGGGAGGGACAAGTATCTGGGCAGAATGCAACTTACTTGAGATAGGTTGTATGAATGAAGGTTCTGTGGCTCCTCACTTCTGTGGCGCATGCTGACCTGGCTGTCAGTTTTAGCTCTATTCTCAGCCTCCCCTGACAGGTCCATGGCATGCTTCTCAAATGGAGTCAGGAGATGCAGCTCGGGGACACTATCTCCAATATTCACCTGCTCCCTCCTCTTCTGGGCCATCTTCACCTGAAAGCCTGATGGCTGGAAAGCCACAGGGTCAGGGGCATTGGAACTATGCTTCGGCGGGCAGGGATTGTGATGGGGGGCCAGTGGGGTTGGAGGAAGATGCTAAGGGGGTTGGGTGCTGGTAGGTCTCGGGATATCAGAGAGTGGATCGATGTGGACATTCCAGCTGTGACATATGGGACTGATTCCAGGGAGAGATGGAAACTCACACTCGCTGCCCAAATCAGGTCATTAATCTTTTTTTGGGCACTGCCCACCCGTCTTCCTTGTCAGTGCATGGGCACTGACAGCCGCTGCCACCGCTGACCAGGCAGCATTGCAGCCTGACCCCTGGGCCATCAACCGTCTCTGGGAAAGAAGATGGCCCTCCTCTCCTCCATGGAGTCCAGCAGCCGTCCCAACTCTCCCTCTGTAAAGCGTGGGGCTGGTATATGCAGTGCCATCTTTCTGGCATGACTGATTGTGAGTGCATCGTTAGTGTTTAAATAGTCACACGCCTGGAGCCTCTACGATGGTGTGATTCGCATGGAGTCTTTTTCACTGCATTAGGTGTCAAAAGATGCGATGCGGAGCATGCCCAAGAGACCAACTCGGAACATCCCTGTTTTATTGCTGTTATGATGCTCAACAATTTTTTGGGGAAAATTGTGCCTCAGGAGTATCATATACTGTTTTAGTCTCCTTATTTGAAAATGATATATTTGCTTCAGAAGCAGTTAAGAGAAGGCTTACTTACTTCATTCCTGGGATAAAGAGTTTATGAAAAATGGTCAAATCGGTTGGGCCTTCACCCATTGGAGTTTAGAAAAATGAGAGGTGATCTTATTTAAAGTTCTGAGGAACTTGATAGGGTAGGAACTGGGAAGATGTTTTCTCTTGCAAGAGAGACTAGAACTAGGAGACAGTTTAAAAATAAAAGCATTCCCTTTTAAGACTGAGCTGAGGATAATTTTTTTTTCTATCCGAGGGCTGTAGTCTTGGAAACTCTCTTCATCAGAAAGCAGTGGATACTGGGAGGTTAAACTTATTCAAGGTTGAGTTGGATATACATTTCAGTTGACAAGGGGTGTGAAGTGAGGCAGATAGGAAAATAGAATTGAGACCATAGATCCTCCTTGATCCCATCCAATGGTGGAGCAGGTTCGGAGGGCTGGATGGCATGCTGTTGCCAAGCTGGAGTATGCTTGATGGGCTGATTGGCCTCCTTATGTGCAGTAATGGTTTTATTGAATATACACACTGTATATAGTATGCACAGAGTATGCAGCATATACTTAGCACACCCTGTATATATTTTGCATGGAGTGTATAAATTGTTTACATTAGGAGTCTCCATGACGTAATCTGTAGGTGATGGTATATATAGTGCGAATGGTATATGCTGCATGTTGTTGGGACTGTACATGTTTCTATTATACACACACAGTATATCCCACCCCGTGCTGTGTATATAGAGCACACCCTGTGCTGGCCACCAGCAGCTGGGAAGGAGGTTGGTGACTGGCTCGGCGGCAGCGCCATGACAAGGATGCAGTGAGTCGGCTCCGGCTCCGGGCGGGATCGGCACCGGCACCCGGATCGCTGGCTGAGCGTCTCTCGGTCTCTCCCGCGCCGCGGCTCCGGGGAGATGTGAGCGCCGCTCGGGGCTGGAGGTGAGTTGGAGGCGCGGGGCCTGAGCCTGGGCCCCGGGTTTGGTCATTGTGAGCCTGGGCCACACTATCCGGGCCTGCCTGCTTGGTGGCTGAGGCGATGCCCAGGCCCCGAGTGAGCTGCGGCCCGGGGCTGATGGAGTTTAAATGTCGCGCGGAGGGGTGATGGCGGCGGCCTGAGCCCGGACCCTGGAGTCCGGCTCTGCTGCCCCGGGTGCGGCCTTTGCTGCTCCCCCAGAGGGTGGGCTGCTGTTTGTGGAAATGTTTATTTTGGGGGGAGGGGGAAGTTCAGACACTATCTTTTATTTTTAAATCTCTATTCAGCAATCAACACCTTTGCCGAGGTGGTTATTTGCAGACTTTCACTTTTAAAAGGCCGGAAATTAAATTCATGGTACATTTGTGAGGGACAAAAACTTTATTTTTTGAGTAGGAAGTTTTGGAGTTTGGTTGTGCTGTGCACCCACTTGGTGGTGAGTTTATTTTTGTTGGGTGAGGTCTTGTTGTTTCCTCTGTTTTGAGAAGAAATGAGTGCAGAAGTACATAATGGAAAGGAGTAGCTACCACATTTATACAGAAACTGGTGGTGTATATTGCCAGCTTCTTGGTACCCATGATTTGGATTACTTGATTGTAACAATCTATTTTATTTGCTTCACAACCTCATCAGCCTGACTTGAAAAGTCCATTGACATTCATTTCACATGCATCGTTTAGGAAAAATGCTGTTTGAAAACTTGAAACTGAGTTATAAATGAATTTAGATTGTGTTTTGAACATTTACAGGTGTTTTTTTATTTGTAATCATTATGGCACAGGAAACCATCATTTTTGGCTTTCTGTAAAATAATCCAATTAATCCTGTCTCTTTGCTCTATTCTTGTAGCTTTTTGAGTGTATTTGCCTCAAAAACCCATCTATTTTTGAAACTGTTCATTGTCTTCACTTCCACCACCCTCAAACTTGGTTTTCCAAGTCATTACCACTTGCTATGTAAGGAAAATTAGTTCTTCCTTCCACCTTCCACCACTCATGTGACCCTTGTCCTTGTACAATCAGCTCATGGGAGCAGCTATTTTTGTCTACCTTATCCAAAGTTGTCATAATCTTGTACACGTCTATCAAATCTCCCCTCCGTTTCCTTGCCCTAAGGAAAACAACCCTAGCTTCTTTAACTTGCAGCGAAAATCCTTCAGCCCTGGAACCATTCTGGTTAATCTTCTCTCACCCTGTCAATGACCCTTGCATTGTTCCAAAAGTCTAATGACCAGAGCTGTACAAGATACTCTGCTTTAGAGGTTCAACATAACTCCTCTGCTTTTGAACTTGATATTCTACTGTATTTATAAAACTCAAGATCCCATGCACTATGCTAAGTACTTTTTCAGTATGTCCTGTCTGTCCCTGCACATTCAAGAACATGAGAAATTGGAACAGGTTTAGACCATTTGGTCCCTGAGCTTTCTCTGCTATACAGTAAGATCATGGCTGATCTGATCATAGCCTCAACTTGACTTTATTGTCTGCCTCCCAGAACCTTTAGACTCCCTTGTAGATCAAAACTCAGCACTGAAGATATTCAGTGATGTAACCTCCACTGCCCTCTGAGGTAGAATTTCAAAGAATAATAACCTTTGCAGAGAAGAAATTCCTCTTCCACCATCTTAAATCGGAGACCCATTATTCTGAAATTCTGTACCTGGTTGCAGATGCACCCCTGTACACTGAGGCAAAACATTCTCTCAGCATTTACTGTGTCAAGCGCCCCCCCCCCCCCCCCCCCCCCCGAAGTCTTGTGGTTCAATAAGATCATCTCATTCTTCTAATCTCCAATGAATCTTGGCTCAACCTCTGCCCCTAAGACAACCTGTCCATCCTGGAAATCAATCTTGTGTACCTTTTTTGAGCTGCCTCTAATGCAAGTATATCCCTCCTTAAATAGAACATAGAACAGTACAGCATAGAACAGGCCCATCGGCCCACGATATTGTGCCGAGCTTTATCTGAAACCAAGATCAAGCTATCCCACTCCCTATCATCCTGGTGTGCTCCATATGCCTATCCAATAACCGCTTAAATGTTCCTAAAGTGTCTGACTCCACTATCACTGCAGGCAGTCCATTCCACACCCCAACCACACTCTGCGTAAAGAACCTACCTCTGATATCCTTCCTATATCTCCCACCATGAACCCTATAGTTATGCCCCCTTGTAATAGCTCCATCCACCTGAGGAAATAGTCTTTGAACGTTCACTCTATCTATCCCCTTCATCATTTTATAAACCTCTATTAAGTCTCCCCTCAGCCTCCTCCGCTCGAGAGAGAACAGCCCTAGCTCCCTCAACCTTTCCTCATAAGACCTACCCTCCAAACCAGGCAGCATCCTGGTAAATCTCCTCTGCACTCTTTCCAGTGCTTCCACATCCTTCTTATAGTGAGGTGACCAGAACTGCACACAATATTCCAAATGTGGTCACACCAAGGTCCTGTACAGTTGCAGCATAACCCCACGGCTCTTAAACTCCAACCCCCTGTTAATAAAAGTTATAAATAAGGAGACCATAACTACTTAGTTCGGTTGCACTAACACCTCTACAGTTGGAGCAAGACTTTCTGTTTTGATACTCCCATCGCCTTGCAATAAATACTTGCTGTACCTGCATGCATGCTAACTTCTTGAACTTCATGTGCATAGTCACCCAGATTCCAATTGTGTATCAACATTCGGTAGTGTCTCTCCATTTAAATCTGCTTTACTATTCTCTCCACCAAAGTGGATGACCTGACATTTTCCCACATTATACTCCATTTCAGTGGTGTTACATTCATTAGGTGATGGATTTTTATACCTAAATCTGTTATCCAATATTTCTGTTGTGACAACTGAGGGCTCCTGCTAGCACCATTTCTGTTCTTGGTTTGTATTTCAGAGTGAGATTGTGACTCTGAAGCCTCAAGAATCATCTCTAGTCTTGCTGCTGCTTTACACAGATTCTTGTAGATCTGTTGCAGTGGACAATGATCACTCTCCACTGTGATTTTTATCCCATGGAGATATGTATGGAATTTCTCACATACAGACTCGACTGCCAAAAGTACTCTCTCTATATTGACATATCTGCTCTGATATGAAATTAGAGCTTTGGATGCAAATTCTGTTGGTCTTCCCATTTGTATCAGGGCTTCTCCCAGTCCTTTTATAGATGGTCTACTTGCAGAGTGCAAGGTTTCTCTCTGACATTTGTCTCCTTGCATGTGACTTAAAGTTTGTTGAAACTCCACTCTCACTGATTATCAATATCTTCTTTCATCAGCTCTTGTAGGTTTGCTGTGTGTTCTGATGTATGAAATGAAACATGAACTTGATCAAGTTGAGGAAAATTCCCAGCTCTTAATTCTTGGAGCAAAGATCTCCAAGATGACTGTGACTTTTACAGGACTCAGCTCGACTCAGTCAGCTGCACCATCCCAAAGAACTGACATTCTGTCACCTTCACAATGCATTTGTCTGCTTGATTGCTGCTATCCTGGTTCTTTCCATGGCTTTAAGTAGATAGTGATCATGATCTTTGTCATCTACACAAAGATCTGACTGCTCTTTACATCTTCGGTATGTCTCATTTACTTTCAATTGGAACACATCCTGACTGACTGCCAAGAGGTAGACACAGGAATCTTTACTGATCAAAGGGCATGTTGAATTTTGTCAACAGCAAAGATTGCTCATCAAGCTACATACTCCAGGAGCGATTTCTGGCATCAAGTTTGCTGAAAATGTTTGCCTCTGCCAGTGCTGATGTGATCTCTCCCAATGTTGGAATAGTGGAGTAATTTTCCTTTATTGCATGAAAGATCTTTGGGTTCCATTCAAGTTCTTTGCTGTCCATTTGGCTTCTCTCTCACCATGATGAAATTTACCTAATCTGCAGACTCTGTGACTCTGGTGATTACCTTTTCTCCCATCTCATGAGCTGTATTGCAAGATTTCCTTTTAGTTCTAATACTTTATGTGGGGGATGAAGCGCTAGTTCCAGTGCTGGGTCAGTAATGGTGCGATGCTCAAAAATATCAGTGGGCTCACCTGAGTCTTGCCTCAGGCCTTGAAATTCACATTGCCAGATCTGATGAATTGACTTTAGCTGGAGATGCTGTCTGGGTTTTTTCTGTTGTCTGTACTCAACTCCCAGTGATTAAACAAATTTAACCCTTTCTAATGGCACAAAAGGATATAGCTAACCCTTTTCATCAGCTTCCCACTTCAATTATGGACTGGAGCTGGGTGTTCATTGCTGTGGTCTCTCCCTCTCACCACTTTGCCACACTTTAAAGTTTGATATTTTTGGCAAATTTTAATCTTTCTATTGCACTATCCAAGTCATCATTGCTCTGGTTCCACACACTAACTTTTCTAGCAAGCATCTTCATTTGGCAAAATAAATTGAAAGATATTCAAATTAGTTTTTTAAATAATGGTTCATGGTGGTGCATTCCAGTTCACCTGGAGTCCAGGTTTCTGTGGCTACGTGCATGTTTCGGATCTGTGGGTAGTGGTGGTAGAGGCTTCAACATTTTTTCCATAGCGTAGCTGACCAGGAATAGCTCTTGCTCTTTGAGCGTGTTGGAAGGGTTTGCATTTGGCTGTGTTATCAATGCGCCTTTCTCACCAAGTCCTGGGGTGGGACTCGAATCAGGAGTTTCTGACTCAAGATGCAGGGATTCTACCCACTGCACTACAGCACACCTCAAATGAGCCTCACTATCTGTGAAAGCCACTCGCAACATTCAGCAGTGTTACTTTATTCAGAAAAGTCTTTTGGCTTTGGCATATAACATCTGGTCAATTGAAGTTGCAGCCTTACAAGTGTTGGATATTCAGATGCAGTTGGATGTAAGGAGGTTCATGGAAGAGGAATGAGTGGGATTGCAAGGTGTGTTCTGAGGAGTGATGTGCAGGACAATGTTGTGGACTCCAGAGTTTGGCAGTTGGCAGTTTTTCCAATGTTGTGTCACATGCCTTTTCTGTTTCCTGAAGGCCTTGAATCTTGATGCCCACAATCCTTCTCTTCCCTCAATTCCTCAGTCACTTTAATCAAGCCTGCTTGATTTGAGACACTGGTGTCTTCCTCCCATCTTCAGCAAACATCACTGAACAACTTCTGGACCTGCAGCAAGGCTTCCAGATAAAGTCCAGGACCCAGGGGGATAATCTTCCCAGGTCTTCTTTCCATGATTGCTGAAGCTTCAGTAATTATGTATGGCTCAATGTCAAACTTTAGTTCCATAGCGCTCTCGTGAAGTGCCTTGGGCAGTTTTTGTTGTTGGCTTAAAGGGATTGATTTCTTAATTCTGGTCAATTATATGTGAAAGCCATAAATTGCTCACTTTACAGTTTAGCTTTGACTCTAGGTATTTCAAAATTAACTTTTAAGTTGTCTATCTGTAACTTTTTCAAATTCCTTTTTAAATAATTTAAATTATGAGCAATCATCCTCAAGGGGGAGTCTGTTGATTCTTGCTTTTTTATTCTTTTCGTTCTAACAAGAATAAATTGATTATCTTGAAATTATGCTAATTTATCTAGATCTCTGCAGAAAAATTAGAAGCATGACTTTGGAATTCAGGAAGTGCTATCAGAAAGACGTAATTGTGGTGTGAAAAAAGTCTGCATTTTTTCATGTCATATTCTGGATCCATCACTGAATTACCTGCCAAGCAAACAATTTGGTGATCTGTTTGCGTTCATTCATTTTTTCTCAATAACCTACTTCTGTCGATCCTTCTCATTGGTACCCTGGGTTCCTGAAGCAAAGTGTGAATATTTATGTGCTAACTTGTGTCTCTTTTTTGACCATTACTTGAGCAATGCCAATAACTTGCACATAAATTATTTGGTTGATTTAGAAATGAGTGAGTTGCTTATAAAATTTAAGCTCAAGATCAATGGTTGACTTCTTAATGTTGAACTGGAGGAAGTTGCCTCATCCAAGCCTTGATGCTGGGCAGTCTGATAGCACTGTGGTTAAGGAGCAGTGGAGAACAGTAGAGAACTGAAACTGCAGCTTGCATGTAATTGTTGACTCTACCTGTGGATAGTATTAAATAGTATGCAAAAGAGAAGAGGTCTGAAGATAAATGGAGGGATGGGAAGAGAAGCTGAGGATGAACTGGCTGTATGTAGAGGTAGGAATTGAATTATGCCAGGGAATCCACATCGAGCTGGTTTGTGGCGAGAGGTGTTAACAGGAGATGGTGTAAATCAATTTTGTTTACATTGTGCAAAGGGGAAAGGGCTTTGAAAACATTTAGAAGTTGAAAGATACCTAATGTTTTCTTTCTCATTGCTTATATTCAACTCTTTCTCTGACCTTGCCCATCGGCATCATATTCTTCAGACCTATAACCCCTCTGAATGCACTCTGTTTCTCCCATTCTGCCTCCTGCTCATCCCATTTCCTTGTCTTCCCATTGCTGACTCTGCATTCCTTCTCAAACTCTCTGCCTCTCAAACTCAAGACACTGCTCCTAAATCCACTTCTTCTACTAACTTTTTGAAAAGCTGTCCCAATATTTTTTTTATATGATCAATGCTGAATTTTGCCGGATAATGTTCCTGTGAAGTACCATGATGTTTAACTCCAGTATAAATGCTATATATAAAGCATTATATTTAAGTAAACACATTGTCTTATGTTAGCTAGTCTCCATTTTCAGTCACATAAATATATAAAACCACATCCAAATTTTCCAATGAATATTGTAATGTGGATGGAAGTTTAAAATTACAGATATTGATGGATAAGTGCTTGGCAAATCGATTTCAGTACAGGCAAATGTGAACCCAGATTAGACCACACCTTGAGTACTTAAGGATATATTGGCCTTAGAGGAGTGCAGTGTAGACTTGCCATAATTAAAGAGGAGAAGTAACACTAAGAAGCATATAATAATGCATATACATGAAATCTGAAATAAGTAGAAAATGCTGGATGCAGGTTATGGCAGCACCTGTGGAGAGAGAAACAGAGCTTGCATTTCAGATTGTAATCTTATTGAATGCAACAGGCTCGAGGGACCTTTTTTAATTCATTCACGGGATATGGGCATTAGTGGGCCAGCATTTATTGCCCTTGAAATGCGTGGCTTGCTGGGCCATTTCAGAGGGTACTTGAGTCAGCCATATTGGCTGGGGTCGCATGTAGGCCGGACCAGTGTAGATGGTGGATTTCCTTGCCTAAAGGGCATTAGTGAACCAGATGGGTTTTTATGATGATCGATTCATGGTCATCATTTGTTGAATTAAAATTTCACCATTTGCTGTGGTGGAATTCAAACCTGGGTCCCCTGAGAATTAGCTTGCGTCTCTGGATTGCTATCTGGTAAAAACACCATAATGCCACCACCTCCCTAAATAGCCTACTCCTGTTCCTGTGCCACTTTAAGAAAGATTGTTCATCTCGGTTAAAAGCCCTGAAGTCTACAGATGGCAATGTTTTCATCCCAAATTAATCGCATTATTTCATGTTCTTTCATTGATTTTTATTTTCCACAAATATTACAAGGGCCCTAAAAACAGTAAGTACTGTTACTGTTGAGGCATAAAGGAATGATTTATTTTGAATCCTGGGTAATCAGTAGAAATATTTGTGATCTCTCTCTCTCTCTCGCTTGTATGTTACAACTTCATTCGGATCAACTTAATATTATGGTGTAAAATGTGAATCATAATGTAGTGTGGCATGCTAAGAACAGAGGAGGCCATTTATTCCTTCAAGTATGTCCCAACATTCAGTAAGATGATGACCGATCTGTATCGCATTCACCTGCCTTGGCTCCGTATCCTTTGTATAACGAAGCAATATACAGCTCTCCAATTATTTAATTGTGCTAGTATCTACTGCCTTTCGTGGGAGCGAGTTCTGTCTTTTTACCACCATTGTTATGAAGAAGAGTTTCTTACTTTCTTGAATGGCTTGGCTCTTTATTTAGATTTGATTTATTTAGATTTCCAGAAGGCCTTTGACAAGGTGCCGTATAGGAGACTGTTAAATAAGTTGAGAGCCCATGATGTTAAGGGCAAGATCCTGGCATGGATCGAGGATTGGTTGACAGGCAGAAGGCAGAGAGTGGGGATAAAGGGCTCTTTCTCAGGATGGCAGCCGGTGACTAGTGGTGTGCCTCGGGTCAGTGCTGGCACCACAACCTTTCGCAATATACATTAACTATTTGGATGAAGGAATTGAAGGCACTGTTGCTACGTTTGCAGATGATACAAAGATATGTAGAGGGACAGGTTAGTATTGAGGAAGCAGGGGGGGCTGCAGAAGGACTTGGACAGGTTAGGAGAGTGGGCAAAGAAGTGGCAGATGGAATACAACATGGAAAAGTGTGAGGTTATGCACTTTGAAAGGGGGAATGGAGGCATAGACTATTCTCTAAATGGGGGAAAATGCTTAGGAAATCAGAAACACAGGGACTTGGGAGCCATTGTTCAAGATTCTCTTAAGGTTAACGTGCAGGTTCAGTTGACAGTTAGGAAGGCAAATGCAATGTTAGCATTCATGTCGAGAGGGCTAGAATACAAGAGCAGGGATGTACTTCTGAGGCTGTATAAGGCCTCATTTGTGAACAGTTTTGGGCCCCATAATCTAAGGAAGGATGTGTTGGCCCTGGAAAGGGGCCAGAGGAGGTTCACAAGAATGATCCCTGGAATGAAGAGCTTGTCATATGAGGAACGGTTGAGGACTCTGGGTCTGTACTCGTTGGAGTTTAGAAGGATGAGGGGTGATTTTATTGAAACTTAGAGGATACTGCGAAGCCTGGATAGAGTGGACGTGGGGAGGATGTTTCCATTAGTAGGAAAAACGAGAACCAGAGGGCACAACTTCAGGTTAAAGGGACGATTCTTTAAAACAGAGATGAGGAGGAATTTCTTCAGCCAGAGAGTGGTGAATCTGTGGAACTCTGCCACAGAAGGCTGTGGAGGCCAGGTCATTGAGTGACTTTAAGACAGAGATAGATAGGTTCTTGATTAATAAGGGGATCAGGGGTTATAGAGAAAAGGAAGGAGAATGGGGATGAGATTGGCGGAGCAGGCGTAGTGGGCCGAGTGGCTTCTGTCGTATAGTCTTATGATTTCCATGGCCTAGACTCCATGCCAGCAGGCAAAATTTCTCACCATATCCTTGATAAATTACTTTCAACATCTTAAGCTCATCTAAATTACCCCTAACCTATGCTTTTAGGAAAATAAGCCTAGTTTGTGTAATTTCTCCTCATAAGCTAACCCTTGGAGCCCAGATAATGTTCTTGGGAACCTACGCTGCAGTCCTTCCAAGGCCAGCGTGTGCTTTCAAAGTTGCAATGTCCAGCACTGTACTCAGTACTCCAAATTTGATCTAACCAGTACTTTGTATAATTGTAGGAAAGCTTCCACTTCTCTCATTATATAGGCTAATATTCTATTAGTTTTTGGTTATTTTTGTACCCTGACATCAAATATTTCACAATTAACATAACACATTAATGCGGAATGGATGGAATACCATTTTGACACATGGGCTTTAAACATGCTGAAGGAATAAGAGCCTCATGTTGCACCTTGTCTGTAGTGTAACTGATCTACTCACACTTGTATTGTTGAACATAACCCCTACTCCCCACAGCAAAAATCCTCCCTACTTGCTGCCCTCCCTATCTGTCACTTCCTTCATCTGTAATTATGTTATGTTTACATTCTAGCTCTTGGGGCTAAAGGGATGTGGAGAAGGTGAAATCAGAATATTTGATAATCAGTCATGATCAAAATGAATGGCGGAACAGGCTTGAAGGGCTGAATGACCTACTCCCACTTCTAATTTCTATGTAATCTTCCACTTGAGCCCCTTCTGCCAACATGGTGAGGCTGGAGGCCCCACATTGTCCTTCCTGCTACCTTTCCTCCTCCGCTCCATATTGGTTTCCATCAGAAGCTTTATTTACTTTCAAGATCGAATTTGCTTGTACTTTTTCAGAAAAGAAAATTGCTAAGAATAAGACGAGACCATGCCTTAATCTCAGCAAGTGTATTAAGCAGATACTTGAGCAAACTAATTCAAATTGTATAATGGAAAATTATTTTTAGAACTGCTGTACATATAACATATCTGATTACACACAGTAGTAAAGGACATAGAGCATAGAAACAGGCCATTCAGTCCAGTCAATGTTGACATTTATGCTCCATTGGCGCATCCTCTCAATCTTCATCTCATTGTCAACATGGCCCTCTTATTTCTTTCTTCCTCAGGATTAAGGTCTCCCTTAAATGCATCTATGTGATTTATCACAATTACTCCCTGTGATAGTTATATATAGTGAACACTAATCGCAGCTCGTGACAAAGTTTTTGTTTTGACTTGTAACATATGCTGCAATCCCCCTCCATTTTTATTAAACCCTCAGCCCCATTTTTGACTTACACAGTTACCCCATTGATAGCAGTGAAGATATTAACGTAGTATTTATCTGTTTGGACTTCTTAATTTGATAGTACTGAGCTATTTTTATTTTGGGACACATGGATTGGGCAGCCTTCAGAACCTATAATGGATTCCTTTCAGAGATTGAAATTAATATTGGTCTAAAAGATGAATGTGCATGAAGCAACTGTGCTAAAGGATTCGAGTACTATGATCTGCTGTTAACACACTTGCTGTGTTTTGCCTAGGAAGTTTCTTGAGCAGATGTTTGCTTTTTGGTGTCAAACACGTAAAAGGCGTTTTCTCACAGTAGTCTGAGAGCTAATAATTTTGGTGTGTAGCCCCCTTTTAATTTGCGAGGTGATTCAATTAAAAAAAATAGTTTGGTTTAAAACCAAGATGAAGGTTAGTTTCTTAGAAAACTGGAAACTGCTGGTGCCTATACTTGAAGATTGTCTGTCTGGTTTCTTTTCAACAGACCAGGGATGCTTTTTTTGGATGGCTGACTCTGTGACTCTCGGGACTTGAGAGAAACAAAACTCTTGCATGCTGTTCACATTTTGTTCAGTTGTAGGCTGGAACTGACTTCCTGAAGTCTTCTGGGTTCTCTGTGCACTCATCAAATATGGCTTCTTGCAGCCGCATTTTATACAGTTCAGAAACACAAATGGCTGCTTTGTTAATTTTCAGTAAGTCCTTGTTTAAGGAAGTTAAAAACATCAAAGTCCTAGAAGCCACAGTGTTTTCACCTTAACAATTCAATGGACATTCTTGAAGTAGCCTATGCATTTTAGTGATTCCTTGTAACCAATTCTGGAGATAAGAGTCTGACAAGGTTTGAGCAAACACTGAAGTGCCAAGTTGACTGTCCATACTTCCAGTTTTGGAAAAAAAGCTTTTAAACTCAATTTAAAGGTTTAAAATTTGAAATGTACCTTCAAAACCATTGTCCTTAAAATTGGTAATATAATTTCATAATGCTTATTTGGTCCTCATGTACTGCCCCGAGGATCTGTGTTTTCGACAGTTGAGTACATGATTTGTTAGCCAGTGAAGGATTTATCTGATTATTGTTTTTTTTAATCTTGGTTTCAAAAAGGTAAATATGTGTTGCCTCCCAGAATCTATTCTAATTTATAATTGGGTGTAGTAGCTGCTGCATATGAACGTAAAGAAAATATTATTTTGTCTTTATGAATGGCTTTGTTTCTAATCAAAAAAACACCATGTTCGGAATAAACTTTGACCGGGATTTCGCAGTCCCCATTGAAGCAAGGGTACTCAGCATTGACCTCAAAGAAGATTGTCCACCGTGATCTAATGATCTCTGTGGCGTGGTTTCCCCTTTCCTCACAGTTTAAATCTGAGGCCATATCCAGGGAAAGCCTTGGCGTGTGCCAGCAGTAATGTCAGCAAGCTGGTAAGAAGTCAATTAGCATTCGGCACATTATAGTTCACAAAACAATAAAAGATTGAGGTTAGCAGAGAAGTGAAAATTTTTTTATATCGCTGCAGACATTTGACATTCCACAATTATAGCATTAGCTTTTCAAGGTTATGAAGAGGATGCCATTTTAAAACACAAAAGCACGGTAATACCTTATTCAACAAGGTGTATCTTTTTACAATAATAAATGTTAGAGGAAGTTAATTTTTAGAAACCTTTTTGTCACTTCAGAAATTTGCATGTCTTTGCACAGGCCCATGCTGATCTTCTCAGTAGAATTGGGCTGAGTCAACATGGATTTATGGAAGGGAAATCATGTTTAACAGACTCATTGGGAGTATTTTGAGGATTAACTAGCAAAATAGATAAGGAGGAACCAGTGGATGTAGTGCATTTGGATTTTCAGAAGGCTTTTGATATGGTCTCATGTAAGATGTTAGTGGACAAAATTAGAGCACCATGGAATTGGGGGTCATGTACTCGCATGGAGCAGAGTAGCAATAAATGGATTATTCTCAAATTGGCAATCTGTGACAAGTGTGGTACCGCAAGGATTAGTGCTTGGGTTCCATCTATTCACAATCTATATTGATGATTTGGATGTGGGGACCAAATGTAATAATAAGTTTGCTGATGACACACAACTAGGAAGGGTATACTTACCATTGAGGGAATGCACCGAAGGTTCACCAAACTGACCCCTGGGATGGTGGTGATTGACCTGGAGAGTTTGAGAAGACTGGGCCTAGGGTGTGATCTCATCGAAACTTACAAAATTTCTTGCATAGCTCAAAAGGGAAGAATGTTTTCCATGGCTGTGTCCACGCACCATAGACTGCAATTGTATTTCAGCACGTATACTAAAAGTGAAACATGGGAAAATAGGATGTTGGAGGAGTAGGCTGTGAGCTCTTGAACCAACTCTGCCATTTAATTACATAATGCCTGACTTTTATCCCCCACATTACCCTCATCCCTTCATCTCTTTACAATCTAAAAAACCTTTGATCTTGGCCCTCATGGCTGTGTTGGAGGAGCGGGAATGTTTTCTCGAACCCAATAAGAGGAGCATCATTTAGGACTGAGATGAGGAGGAATTTCTTCACTCAGGATGGTAAATCTTTGGAATTCTCTACCCCTCAGGGCTGTGGAGCCATTGATTTTGATTTATTATTGTCACATGTATTAGCATACAGTGAAAAGTATTGTTTCTTGCGCGCTATACAGACAAAGGCCGTTCATGGAGAAGGAAACAAGAAAGTGCAGAATGTACTATTACAGTCATAGCTAGGATGTAAAGAAGGATCAACTTAATGCAAGGTAGGTCCATTCAAAAATCTGACAGCAGCAGGGAAGAAGCTGTTCTTGAGTCAGTTGATACGTGACCTCAGACTTGTATCTTTTTCCCGATGGAAGAGACAATGTCCGGGGTGCATGGGGTCCCTAATTATGCTGGCTGCTTTGTCTGCACTTCCCGTTGCTTCAGAGTCAATGGATGGGAGGCTGGTTTGCGTGATGGATTGGGCTACATTCACAACCTTTTGTAGTTCCTTGCGGTCTTGGGCAGAACAGGAGCCATACCAAGCTGTGATTCAACCAGAAATAATGCTTTCTATGGTGCATCTGTAAAAGTTGGTAAGAGCCATAGCTGACATGCCAAATTTCCTTAGTCTTCTGAGGCGTTGGTGGGCTTTCTTAACTATAGTGTCAGCATGGGGGGGACCAGGACAGGTGGTCGGTGATCTGGATACCTAAAAACTTGAAGCTCTCGACCATTTCTACTTCATCCCCATTGATGTAAACAGGGGCATGTTCTCCTTTACGCTTCCTGAAGTCGATGACAATCTCCTTTTGTTTTGTTGACATTGAGGGGAGATTATTGTTGCCGCACCAGTTCACTAGATTCTCTATCTCATTCCTGTACTCTGTCTCGTCATTGTTTGAGATCCGACCCACTACGGTGGTGTCGTCAACAAACTTGAAAATCAAATTGGAGGGGAATTTGGTGTATAAGGAGTATAGTAGGAGGCTGAATGTTGAGGGTCAAGATCAAAAGCTTTCTCGATTGTAAAGACATGAAGGGATATGAGGGTAATGTGGGGGATAAAAGTCGGACATGATATAATTAAATGGCAGAGTTGGTTCAAGAGCTCAAATAGCATACTCCTCCTGTATCCTACTTTCCTATGTTTCACTTTTAGTATATGTGCTGAAACACAGTTGCAGTCTCTGGTGCTTGAACTGTGCAACCTCTGGAGGGGCATAGAATCAGTGCAAATAACTTCTGGATGTCCACTTTATTTTGTCCCTGCACACCCCTTGAAGCTGCATTTGAGTTTAAGTGGAGTAATGGTGGTGAATATTACAATTTCATCATCATTACCACGATGGACCAATCGTGAATCTTGGTTTCCAGGCTGGTAAATCCTAACTTTTTATGTATCTATATAAAGTCACTGTAGTCCCACGAGCTAACTGGTGGTGATTTAACTTGCAGATGGATCACCACACCTCAGACGAGGGGCAAATTTGAGAAGGCACAGCCTTCATAAATGTGTATCTATACTGTATTCCAAATCACAAAGTGTATTTAATTTTGATTAGAATATTTAGGGCAGTTGCTGTTGTGCTTTCAGTATATCTGAAGCTGCGGTGTCTAAACTATGGCCCCATGAAGTCGCAGTGATTTATTCTGCACTCTTAAGCCTAGTGACTTAGAATGGTCTTCTTTCTCTGCTGTCAACACATTTTCAAATAAGTCTTAAGAACACCAATGAGAACCTAAGGCAATAGAAATTAGGAGCCTCTATTTGGTCCCTTGAGCCTGCTCTGCATTCAATATGATAATGGCTGATCCTCTATGCTCCCGTACTCCTGCTCCTACTTGATGCCTTTAGTGTCTTGATGGAAGACACTAAAGATGTCAAGGAGTTTGGGGCAATGTTGCACCATAGACTGCACATGAGCACTGTTCTCCCACATCCGACTTAAACTTGTGTCACTGCAAAAATGCCTTGGGATTTGCTGGAAATGTCCATAACGATTGAGATTTAAGCAAAAAGTTGTTCTGATATATCTTACTCTTTGCATGGATAAATGGCTGGTTAATGCACTCTAAACTGGCGAATGATGTGGAGATGAATGGCCAGTTGGCTGAGTTAATGGAAGGCTGGCCAGACACCATGGGGCCATATCATGGTCAAAATAGTAACCGCAACATGCTTCTTTAATGATGTCTATTTGTATTTTAATAACTAATAGTTAAAGATGGCATTTTTCCGCCCTTGACTCAAGTTGAATCTTTGGGGAAGGCACCAAAGTTCTCCCTTGTGTTTGGATGATGAAAGATCCAAAGTGAGTTTTAACATCAAATGTCAAGTATATCATGTAAAATTGGAGGCATTGTCAACCTGTGGTTCGATCTAGAGTGATGCATGTAGCTGATAGATGTTTAAATCAATATGCAGGGGTGGGAAATTTTCTTGCCCTAAAATGCTATTCCTGTCTAAGAAAGAATGGCTGCTTTTGGGGGGCACAGGATGTCCCAAAGCTGACTAGATAATCTGTTGCTGTGATGTTGATTTGAGGGATAAATATTGGCCAGGCTACCAGGGAATAACTTGCTTACTCTTATTTGAAATAATGCTATTAGATCTTCTACATCCACCCAAGAGGGTGCCTTGTGCCTTGTTTTAATGTCTTATCAGAATGATGGTAACTCTGACAGTGTAGCACTCCCTCAGTACTGCGGTGGAAAGTCACAACTGGAGCTTTAGGGAGGAGAAATATAGAGATAAATGCTGTTTGTAATATTTCCATTTTCAAAGGAAGGGGAATTAAAAAGAAACTCTAAATGACCTACTCATTATCAAATTAGTAGTCTTGGGGCATTTCAATTTTGAACTGAGAAGTATTGATTCTTTTTGTATAGCTATGTTTGAGCCATTAGCTCAGATATTTATGAAAGTTGTTTCTTGTGAAAATTATGATTTAATAGTCCATCTAATTCTATCAAGTAACTTATTCCTTTCAAATTGTTATTTTTGTAGATATGAACTCTTTCTTATTACATGCTATGGAAGCTTTGTAATTATTATGAAGTTGAAATTAAAATTCGGCTACAGAAAGGACCAGCACCTCCTTGCATAGAGGAGCATGAAGTTCTTTGCAAGAACTAGACACGTAAAAACTGTTAGTATAGAGAATTGAATATGTGGTCATTTAAGGTTTTGAGTGATCTTGAAAAACCATTTACCTAAACACTGTTTGAATACATTGCTTAAAAATAAAGTGGAGTTGGTTTTCAAATCCCCGACTGCATTTCTCACACCAATTGTGACATGCAATCTAGGCTGACCCTTGTGTACGAGAGGCACATTTTTGGAGAGACATTAAACAATCACAACACAAAACTTTATTTGCCACTCCGTATCTATGGGAGATGGAGAACAATGTTGGTAAATGTGAAGTCATCCATTTTGGTAGGAATACAGCAAAATGGACTATTATTTAAATGGTAAAAAATTTCCGCATGCTGCTGTGCAGAGGGACCTAGGTGTCCTTGTGCATGAATCGCAAAAAGTTGGTTTGCAGGTGCATCAGGTAATTAAGAAGGCAAATGGAATTTTGTCCTCCATGGATGGAGTTTAAAAACAGAGGTTATGTTGCAACTTTATAAGGTGCTGGCAAGGCCACACCTGGAGTACTGTGTACAGTTTTGTCTCCTGAGAAAGAATATACTGGCACTGGAGGGGGTGCAGAGGAGATTCACCAGGTTGATTCCGGAGTTGAGAGGGTTGGATTATGAGGAAAGACTGAGTAGACTGGGACTATACTCATGGGAATTCAGAAGAATGAGGGGAGATCTTACAGAAACATGTAGAATTATGTTTTATCTTACCTATTCCCTTCATAATTCTAATATGTTTCTATAGAAACATACGGAATTATGAAGGGAATAAGTAAGATAGAAGCGGGGAGATTGTTTCCACTGGCGGTGAAACTGGAACAAGGGGGCATAGCCCGAAATCTGCTCCCCCTTATTTTGAGGCTGAGTTGAGGAGGAACTTCTTCACACAAAGGGTTGTGAATCTGTGGAATTCCCTGCCCAGTGAAGCAGTTGAGGCTACCTCGTTGAATGTTTTTAAGGCAAAGATAGATTTTTGAACAGTCAAGGAATTAAGGGTTATGGTGAGTGGGCAGGTAAGTAAGTGGAGCTGAGTCCACGAAAAAATCAACCATGATATTGAATGGCGGAGCAGGCTTGAAGGGCCAGGTGGCCTACTCCTGCTCCTAGTATATTAATATCCCAGCATATTAATATCCCAGCATACAGTTGAAGGCATTAGTTTGGACTAATTGAATCCAGCTGCTGCTCATGTGTTTAATATTTCTTGCTCCAGCAAGCAGATTTTTTTTAAAAAAAGAGAGTAGCCCCCCCCCCCAACCTTCTAACTCCATGTTCGAGAAGGGTAGGGAGAAAGCTGAGAAAGGAATATTACTTATTGAAAATTATGCAGGATCTGCTTCATTTGGAAAACTGCTGGAGTTGCACAGCCTTGCTTGTGGGTTACATTGACACCATCTGTCTTGGTTTGATGTAGTTTGGTGATGCCGGAAAAAAACATTCTCTGAACTTTGAATTTTGCCAATACAAACTGACAAATGAAACTAAATCGTTGACAACCTGCGAGCATTTAATTAGTTTCTTGAAGTGTTATTGGATTTCTGTTTAAGTCTGGCACGTCTGAAAGATGACTGAAATGGGTCACGTTTCGATCTAGGATCAATATCTTAGAAACTTTTGAGATCCTCTCCTGCCCTCTCTCTTGAATTTATTATTCAATTTCTTTTAATTTGGTTTCCGAGTCTTCCTGCCCATAGTTCATTTTACTCAAATCATTCTTCATGCATCAAAGCGGATGCTGGAAAATGTTTATTTGCTGGAGTATCTGTATAAGACCAAGAATATTTCCTGCAAATAATTGTTTTTGAGAGATGTTCCAGCTATCTTTTGCAGTCTGGTGACATTAATTCCAATGTTAATGATTATTTAAAGCATTTGAGAGAGGAGGGGAAAAAAACTCTCTTCCTTGCTGACAAATTTCAATTGTTAAGTGCAGTAGAATTTCCCTAGCTGGCATAGTGATGTAATGAATGGATTGTTGTTACGGCTGAAAAGCAGGATGTAAACTGAGCATCAAATCAGTTGTGTGGGGTGATAGAATTACCAGTACAGGTACAGTATGTGTGTGGATTTCCACAAAGAGCATACTCTGACCTTCCGACAGCCTTCCAATTTTGTATACACTGATTTTCAGCAAGAGTAATATGGCAAAAGGGAAACCAGTATAGATCAGAATAGGTTTACGATACTGAAAATGAGCATAGATTAGTGATCATTGTAGAATGACCAAGTACTCTGTAATCCAAGTTTAGGAATATGGTTTGTTTGGAACCTACCTACCGCACCCAGCACCCTTAATCAGAAACAATGTTTCCATTACACGAGTGAAGCAATTATTGTATGTGTTGTCCAAGAGTATATGGGCAGACACCCCATTTCAAGGACAGGAAGAACTAAAGAAAATAGACATTTTAGATAAGACGGTCACTGTAACTGAGGTAGGCAACAACAGGCCTATGGAGACTTTATTGAAGACTGCTTGCACCGAATGCAATTCGTATCATTAGAAATATTTGTGGTGCCTGAGGATTGGGAAGGGGGAAAACCAACAAAACATCCATCTTTCTAAAGGGTGGTAGGGTTGACTCTGGAAAATAAGCCAGAAATATTAGTAAGTGGGTAAAGTATTGGAAGACTTCCTGAAAGAGGAGATAGTGGTAATTAAATACTTATGGTATGGAACATATGAACAGGTGTTGGCAACTTCTTTCATTCACTTGGATGATGACTGATCTTTCTTCGAGCTCTATGTTCCATATATCAAAAAAACAATTAATTTCAGATTTAAATTTGATTGAGTTAGAACCTACTGCCTTTTTGTAGGAGAAAAGTATATGCATTGACCATCCTTTTGTATGAAGAAGTGTTTCTGAACTTGACCATCAAGCCTTCACATCCTTCCTAAAGTGCAGTGCCCGGACTGGACACTGTCGAGGCTGAACTACTGTTTGATGAGGATTTATAATAACTTCTTTACTTTTGCATTCGACGCCTCTTTATGAAGTCCAGGATCCTACATGCTTCGCTAACTACATTCTCAACCTTCTCTGACACTCTTCTGCATCCCCCCCTTTAGAACTGTACCCATTAATTTTGTCTTGCCTTGCTTCACTCTTCCTACCAAACTACATTACTTCTCTGCATTAAATTTCACCTGCCACATATAGAACATAGAACATTACAGTGCAGTACAGGCCCTTCGGCCCTTGATGTTGCGCCGACCTGTGAAACCAATCTAAAGCCCATCTAACCTACACTATTCCAATATCATCTATATGTTTATCCAATGACCATTTAAATGCCCTTAATGTTGGCGAGTCCACTACTGTTGCAGGCAGGGCATTCCACACCCTTACTACTTTCTGAGTACAGAACCTACCTCTGACATCTGTCCTATATCTATCACCTCTCAATTTAAAGCTATGTCCCCTCGTGCTAGCCATCACCATCCGAGGAAAAAGGCTCACACTGTCCACCCTATCTAATCCTCTGATCATTTTGTATGCCTCTATTAAGTCACCTCTTAACCTTCTTCTCTCTAACGAAAACAACCTCAAGTCACTCAGCCTTTCCTCATAAGACCTTCCCACCATACCAGGCAACATCCTGGTAAATCTCCTCTGCACCCTTTCCAATGCTTCCACATCCTTCCTATCTCGTTATTCTATCAGTCTGTCTGTGTCCTCTTGAAATCTAACACTATCCTCCATAGTTTTGCAATGTTTCCAAGCTCTTGTCAGTTGCAAATTTTGAAATTGCACACTGTACACCCAAATCAAAGTCATCAATATATCTTAAGTACGTTTAGAACTTAGACGATTGTTTTACAGTACCATGGTGTTACTGTTCTCCAATATGAAAAGCAGCCTGTTTATTACTATTCTGTTTTCTGTCACTCAGCCAGCTTTGTATCCCTGTCACCACTGTCCCCTTTATTCTTTGGGTCTCAATCTTGCGTATCAACCTATTATGAGGCACTTTATCAAATATCTTTTTGGAGATCCATGTATACCACATCAACTTTATTGCCCTCATTAACCCCCTTTGTTATCTCCTACATAAAGCTCAAGATGGCTATTAGGCAGGTTTTTAAAGGTAGAAATTGAGAAGATGAGTTTTATGGAAGGGTTTAGGGAATTTCCAGAGAGTTAGGCTGTGATGGTTAAAAGCATTGCAAACAAAATAGAGAGGTGCGCATAACTTAAAGCTGATGGAGCAAAGAATTTGGGATTGGATAGGGTGGAGGATCCTGCAAGAGGTGGGTTGAGGAGGAACATGGTAGTGTTCAAGGATAGGCATTTAAAATTTTAATGAATTGGGAGGCAAGTAGTTTGAGGACTTGTGTAATGAGTGAGTAGGTGTGGGGGGGGGGGGGGGGGGGGTGAGATTGAGGACCATATCAGCCATTGCTGAACAAGGTTGCCATATTTGCCACCTGACAGTCCTAGATCTATTGAAAATGAGCTTTCTTACATAGTCACCTCGCTAGATTCCTTTAATTGCATTCCAATTATAATCCCACTATTTTTTGCATATTTCCTTTTAAATATTTATCTCCAGCAATGGTTTGTTATTTTCTCAGTTACTCATACAGTTTAAATTTCAAGTTCTTAATTCTGTAACCTATTTTAAAGAGGCACTGCTATGTTTTAGAACGTAAGAATATTGTTTTTTCTGAATAGGTTAATCGTGACGTGTTTGTTGATGACATGAAACTATCTTTTGCATCCTGTTTTGTAGAGTCATGGACAGAACGTATGCATTGTTCTTACTGCCTGTAAATCAGTGTTTTTTGTATGGAAAGAGCTCTGTCTTATTTTTTTTTTACTTATTCATGGGACATGTGCATCACTGGTTAGCCAGCAATTCTTACCCATCCCTAGTTCCCCTTGGAAGGCAGTTGAGAGTTGACCACGTTGCTGTGGCTCTGGAGTCAATATAGGCCAGACCAGGTCAGGATGGAAGATTTGTTCCCCTTTAAAGGACATTAGTGAACCAAATATATTTTTCCAACAATGGATAATGGTTTCACCATCATCAGTACATTCTTAATTCCATTTTTAAAAATCAAATTCAAATTCCACCATCTGCCATGGTGAAATTTGAACCTAGATCCCCAGAATGTGAGCGGAGTTTCCAGATTAACAATAATGGCACCAGGCCATTGCCTCCCCCTTTCTTACTCCTCAGGTGTGTATTCCAACTAATCAGCAGCAAGCATTTCAATTCAAAATAAAGTTATTCATTCTCACACACGAGCCTCAAATTAATGCAACATCACGTGTAAATAGGATACAGAAAAAACTTGTGCATTTAGACCAATTACAGTTAATTCAGTCTCAGGCCTGTGGTTTCTTAAATGGATTAGATCAGGGTTTCCCAAACTGTTCCAGCCACACAACCCCCATCTGACTTCCCAAGAACATAGAGGAACTCCAAACATTCTTATCATGCTGAAGACATGTTTTTTGTTGTGAAATAGTGTGAACACAAAATAAATATATTAAGTCTTTTCTGGCCATATATAAGAATATAATATCAATGAAACATTTTTTCGATAAAGTACTGAAGTCTGACGATATTGTCATCTTTGAATGGACTTGGCTTGTATTAAATTGATCTTTCTCTACACCTTAGCTATGACTGTAACACTACATTCTGTGCACTCTCCTCTGTATGGTATGAAACATAGAAACATAGAAAAACTACAGCACAATAACAGGCCCTTCAGCCCACAAAGTTGTGCCGAACATGTCCCTACCTTAGCAGTTACTAGGCTTACCTATAACCCTGTATCTTACTATCTTACTAAGTTCCATATGCTTTGCCTGTATAGCACACAAGAAACAATACTTTTCACTCTATCCTAATATATGTGACAAATCAAATTTTTAAAAAATCGTGCATCAAGCTGCTCCAAAAATTCATCAATGGAAGTTTGCTGAAATGTTGTTTTAGTGTGGAGTTAGAAGTCATGCTAATCAGGCTCCCAAAATCATGCACTGACAAGTTGCCTGGCTGTCGGTGAAGTGGGTTATGCACCCACATATGCTTATACGGAGGGAAGTATTCCAGCAAAGAAGAGTGCAAGTTACGAGGTGCTGTGTAATGTCATTTGAAAATATTTTCCTTGGGAATAGAATTACTTCATTGAGAAAGTCATTCAATGTGGGAAAGCAGTCCAAGTTCTCACTTTCCAAGCACTAAGTCCAAAAGCACAATTTCTGCCACATTGAAGAAATCTTACCTTTTGCAGTGATTCCCTACAGTGGAGAAGGAAGCCGTTTGGCCCATCGAGCCTGCATTGACAATCCCTGTAACCCCACATATTTACCCTGCTAGTTCCGCTGACACTAAGGGACAATTTAGCATTAGCCAATCAACGTAAACCGCACACCTTTAGTAATGGTGATAGATTTACTTCATTTAGCTTTGTAAAGACATCTGCAACATCCACAAGTCTTTAAAGTATGATGTACTTGTCAAAAGCTCTGAAAATTGAAATTTCTGACCCACACAACACCAAGATTCCAACGAAGCTCAAAATCTCATGAGCACTTTGCCTCTGTATGGAGGAGTAAACTTGTGTGTTCACTGCCCATTTCATCACACAGAATTTTAAACAGTCTCAACTTTGGCTGTCATTTAATGCAATTGAGAATTTGTACTGCTTCACTCAGCACTTTTTTTTTGAGGTGCAGGCATCTTCGTCATGTAGTGCATGTCTGTGGAGGACATAGTAATTACTCATGCTCTGCGATGCAACAGCTTTTGATCTGCACTATGACACTTGCTATCTTCCCCACCATTGCCCTGGTGCCATTAGTGCAAATATCAACACACTTCTCCCAACTAGAACATAGAACATTACAGCGCAGTACAGGCCCCTCGGCCTTCGATGTTGCGCCGACCAGTGAAACCAATCTAAAGCCCATCTAACCTACACTATTCCAATATCATCCATATGTTCCAATGACCATTTAAATGCCCTTAATGTTGGCGAGTCCCCTACTGCTGCAGGCAGGGCACTCCACGCCCTTACTACTTTCTGAGTGAAGAACCTACCTCTGACATCTGTCCTATATCTATCACCCCTCAATTTCAAGCTATGTCCCCTGTGCTAGCCATCACCATCCGAGGAAAAAGGCTCTCACTATCCACCCTATCTAATCCTCTGATCATCTTGTATGCCTCTATTAAGTCACCTCTTAACCTTCTCTCTAACGAAAACAGCCTCAAGTCCCTCAGCCTTTCCTCACAAGACCTTCCCACCATACCAGGCAACATCCTAGTAAATCTCCTCTGCACCCTTTCCAATGCATCCACATCCTTCCTATAATGCGGTGACCAGAACTGTATGCAATACTCCAAGTGCACCAGAGTTTTGTACAGCTGACCTCCTGGCTCCGAAATGCAATCCCTCTACCAATAAAAGCTAACACTCCGTACGCCTTCTTAACAACCCTATCAACCTGGGTGCCAACTTTCAGGGATCTATGCACATGGACATCCAGATCCCTCTGTTCATCCACACTACCAAGTATCTTACCATTAGCCCAGTACTCTCTATTCCTGTTACTCCTTCCAAAGTGAATCACCTCACACTTTTCCGCATTGAACTCCATTTGCCACCTCTCACCCCAGCACTGCAGCTTATCTATGTCCCTCTGTAACCTGCAACAACCTTCCACACTGTCCACAACTCCACCGACTTTAGTGTCATCTGCAAATTTACTAACCCATCCTTCTACGCCCTCATCCAGGTCATTTATAAAAATGACAAACAGCAGGGGCCCCAAAACAGATCCTAGCGGTACACCACCAGTAACTGAACTCCAGGATGAATATTTCCCATCAACCACCACCCTCTGTCTTCTTACAGCTAGCCAATTCCTGATCCAAACCACTAAATCACCCTCAATCCCGTGCCTCCATATCTTCTGCAATAGCTTACCGTGGAGAACCTTATCAAACGCTTTACTGAAATCCATATACACCACATCAACTGCTTTACCCTCATCCACCTCTTTGGTCACCTTCTCAAAGAACTCAATAAGGTTTGTGAGGCACGACCTACCCTTCACAAAACCGTGTTAACTATTCCTAATCAAATTATTCCTTTCTAGATGATTATAAATCCTATCTCTTATAACCCTTTCCAAAACTTTGCCCACAACAGAAGTAAGGCTCACTGGTCTATAATTACCAGGGTTGTCTCTATTTCCCTTCTTGAACAAGGGGACAACATTTGCTATCCTCCAGTCTTCTGGCACTATTCCTGGAGACAATGATGACCTAAAGATCAAAGGCTCAGCAATCTCCTCCCCAGCCTCCCAGAGAATCCTGGGATAAATCCCATCTGGTCCAGGGGACTTATCTATTTTCACACTTTCCAGAATTGCTAACACCTCCTCCTTATTAACCTCAATCCCGTCCAGTCCAATAGTCTGCATCTCAGTATTCTCCTCGACAACATTGTCTTTTTCCTGCGAGAATACTGACAAAAAATATTCATTTAGCGCCTCTCCTATCCCTTCAGGCTCCACGCACAACTTCCCACTACTGTCCTTGACAGGTCCTAATCTTACCCTCGTCATTCTTTTATTCCTGACACACCTATAGAAAGCTTTAGGGTTTTCCTTGATCCTACCCGCCAAAGACTTCTCATGTCCCCTCCTGGATCTTCTTAACTCTCTCTTTTTAGGTCCTTCCTGGCTAACTTGTAACTCTCAAGCGCCCTAACTGAGCCTTCACATCTCATCTTTACATAAGGCTCCTTCTTCCCCTTCAAGAGATTCAACTTTAGTAAACCACGGTTCCCTCACTCGACCATTTCCTCCCTGCCTGCCAGGTACATGCTTATCAAGGACACCCAGTAGCTGTTCCTTGAACAAGCTCCACATTTCAATTGTGTTCATCCCCTGCAGTTTCCTTCCCCAACCTATGCATCCTAAATCTCTCCTAATCGCATCATAATTTCCTTTCTCCCAGCTATAGCTCTTGCCCTTCGGTATATACCTATTCCTTTCCATCGCTAAAGTAAACGCAACCGAATTGTGTTCACTATCACCAAAGTGCTCCCCTACCTCAAAATCTAACACCTGGTCTGGTTCATTACCCAGTACCAAGCCCAATGTGGCCTCTCCTCTTGTTGGCCTATGTACATACTGTGTCAGGAAACCCTTCTGCACACATTGGACAAAAACTGACCCATCTAAAGTACTCGAACTATAGCTTTTCCAGTCAATATTTGCAAAGTTAAGGTCCCCCATAACAACTACCCTGTTACTTTCTCTCCTATCCAGAATCATCTTTGCAATCCTTTCCTCTACATCTCTGGAACTTTTCGGAGGCCTATAGAAAACTTCCAACAGGGTGACCTCTCCTTTCCTGCTTCTAACCTCAGCCCATACTACCTCAGTAGACGAGTCCTCATCAAACGTCCTTTCTGCCACCGTAATACTGTCCTTGACGAACAATGCCACACCTCCCCCTCTTTTACCACCACCTCTGCTCTTACTGAAACATCTAAACCCCGGAACCTGCAACAACCATTCCTGTCCCTGCTCAACCCATGTCTCCGAGATGGCCACAACATTGAAGTCCCAGGTACCAACCCATGCTGCAAGTTCACCCACCTTATTCCGGATGCTCCTGGCATTGAAGTATACACACTTCAAACCGCCTTCCTGCCTGCCAGTACACTCCTGCGATGCTGAAACCTTATCCATGACCTCGCTACTCTCAACCTCCTGTACACTGGATCTACAATTCAGGTTCCCATCCCCCTGCTGAATTAGTTTAAACCCTCCCGAAGAGCATTAGCAAATTCCCCCCCCAGGATATTGGTACCCCTCTGGTTCAGGTGTAGACCATCCCGTTTGTAGAGGTCCCACCTACCCCAGAAAGAGCCCCAATTGGCCAGGTATCTGAATCCCACCCTCCTGCACCATCCCTGTAGCCACGTGTTCAATTGCTCTCTCTCCCTGTTCCTCTCCTCACTATCACGTGGCACGGGTAACAAACCAGAGATAACAACTCTGTTTGTTCTAGCCCTAAGCTTCCACCCTAACTCCCTGAATTTCTGTCTTACATCCCCATCCCTTTTCCTACCTATGTCTTGAGTGCCTATGTGAACCACGACTAGGGGCTGGTCCCCCTCCCCCTTAAGGATCCCGAAAACACGATCCGAGACATCACGGACCCTGGCACCTGGGAGGCAACACACCAGCCACGAGTCCCCCTCGTTCCCACAGAATCTCCTATCTATCCCCCTAACTATGGAGTCTCCAATAACTAATGTTCTACTCCTCTCCCCCCTTCCCTTCTGAGCAACAAGGACAGACTCTGTGCCAGAGACCTGTACCCCATGGCTTACCCCTGTTAAGTCGTAACCCCCAACAGTATCCAAAACGGAATACTTGTTATACAGAGGAACAGGGGATCCAGGGGATCGCTGCTCTGACTGCTTCTTACCCCTTCTAGCTGCCACCCACATATCATAATTTCTAGGAGTACCTACCTCCCTGTAGCTTCTATCTATAGCTGCCTCTGCTTCCTGAATGATGCTGAGTTCATCCAGATCCCTAACACGGTCTTCAAGGAGCTGGAATTGGGTGCACTTCCTGCAGGTGTACTGAACCGGGACACTGGTGTCCCTTACCTCAAACATCCCACAGGAGGAACATTGCACTGCCTGCACTGACACCCCTACTACTTCCCTTACTAAGAAACGAAAGAGAGAGAAAAAAAAGCTTACCTGCTCTCACTCCGAGTCTTCTTTTTAGGTTCGAGTTGTCTTCGCATAGAGTTGTTAATACAGTTGGATATTGCAAAGGGTCAAATAACAGCAATTCCTCCTCAAATATTATCAAAGATGTAGTGTGCAAATATAAGTATTATTGCAAGCCCCGACATGTCAGTTGACTCATCTAGCAGCAATGAATGTGTCTCGATGTCAGATGCAAGATGAAAAATTCACTGGGAGATGGTGTTCGAAAGCTGTAAAGCCTCAATTTTTTTCACCGGCATATTCATTTAATGTGTTATGATGCCTTTTGCACAAGGCTATCAGGTTTTTACTTATCTTGTAGACATCTTCCGCAAGTGCAATGCAGTAACTTACTCTGTAAGATGCCTCAGTTCGGATCTGCCAAGACCAATAATGAAAATCTAACCTCTTCTCGTCAGTGAATTAAGCTTTCTGCTCAAGAAACTTGCATCTTCATCTTTATTTTCAGAATGATTTATTTCCAAATGCTTTTGCAGCCTAGCAGGTACCATTGAACTGTTGGATAATATTTTGTAGCACACAACACACTACTTCAGGGGAATCTTTTTCTCCAGCGCATATAAAGCCAAGAGATAGATAACTCTTGTCATACGAGTGTTTCTTATTTCCTGCTGCTGTTTGTGGGTAGCAAACAGTTCATTCGGGAAAGATCATTCCCGAATTGTTCATTGGATTTGATTTATTATTGCCACATGTATTAGTATACAGTGAAAAATATTGTTTCTTGCACTATACAGACAAAGCATACCATACATAGAGAAGGAAAGGAGAGCGTGCATAGTGTAGTGTTACAGTCAAAGAACAAAGAAAATTATAGCACCGGAACAGGCCCTTCGGCCCTTCAAGCCTGCACTGACCATGCTGCCTGACTGAACTAAAACCCTCTACACTTCCGGGGACCATATTCCTCTATTCCCATCCCATTTATGTATTTGTCCAGACACCCCTTAAAGCACACTACCACTACCTCTGCCGGCAACAAGTCCCAGGCACTCCCCCCACCCTCTGTGTAAAAAAAAAAAAACTTGCCCTCGTACATCTCCTTTAAACCTTGCCCCTTGCACCTTAAACCTGTGCCCCCTAGTAATTGACTCTTCCACCCTTGGAAAAAGCTTCCGACTATCCACTCTGTCCATACCCCTCCATAATCTTGTAGACTTCTATCAGGTTGCCCCTCAACCGCCATCGTTCCAGTGGGAATAAACCAAGTTTCTCCAACCTCTCCTCATAGCTAATGTCTTCCATGCCAGGCAACATCCTGGTAAAACTTTTCTGTACCTTCTCCAAAACCTCCACATCTTTCTGGCAGTGTGGCAACCAGAATTGAACACTATATTCCAAGTGCGGCCTAACTAAGGTTCTATAAAGCTGTAACATGACTTGCCAATTTTTAAACTCAGTGCCCTGGCTGATGAAGGCAAGCATGCCGTATGCCTTCTTGACTACCTTCTCCACCTGTGTTGCCACTTTCAGTGACCTGTGTACCTGTACACCCAGATCCCTCTGCCCATCAATACTCTTAAGGGTTCTGCCATTTACTGTATATTTCCTGTCTTTATTAGACCTTCCAAAATGCATTACCTCACATTTGTCCGGATTAAACTTCATCTGCCATCTTTCTGTCCAAGCTACCGATCTCTATCCTGCTGTATCCTCTGATGGTCCTCTTCGCTATCCGCAAATCCAGCAACCTTTTGTGTCATCCGCAAACTTACTCATTAGCACTGATCCTTGAGGAACGCCACTTGTCACAGCCCTCCATTCAGAAACACACCCTTCCACTGTTGCCCTCGGTCTTCTATGACCGAGCCAGTTCTGTATCCACCTTGCCAGCCCTCTCCTCTGATCCCATGCGACTTCACCTTCTGCACCAGTCTGCCATGAGGGACCTTGTCAAAGGCTTACTGAAGTCCATGGAGACAACATCCACTGCCCTACCCTCATCAATCATCTTCATCACTTGCTCGAAAATCTCGATCAAGTTAGTGAGACATGACCTCTCCTTCACAAAACCATGTTGCCTCTCACTAATACATCCACTTTATTTCCAAGTGGGAGTAAATCCTGTCTCTAAGAATCCCCTCCAATAATTTCCCTACCACTGATGTAAGGCTCACCGGCCTGGATTATCCTTGCTACCCTCCTTAAACAAAGGAACAACATTGGCTATTTTCCAATCCTCTGGAACCTCCCCTGTAGCCAGTGAGGATACAAATATTTCTCAAGGCCCCAACAATTTCCTCCCTTGCCTCTCTCAGTATTTTGGGGTATATCCCATCAGGCCCTGGGGACTTGTCTACCTTAATGTTTCTCAAGAACCCCAATACCACCTCCTTTTTGATCTCAACATGATTCAAACTATCTACACACCCTTTCTCAGATTCATCATCCACCAAGACCTTCTCTTTGGTGAATACTGACGCAAAGTACTCATTTAATACCTCGCCCATTTCCTCTGGTTCCATGCATAGATTCCCTCCCCTTTCCTTGAGTGGGCCAATCCTCCCTCTGGCGACCCTCTTGCTCTTTATTTATGTATAAAAAGCCTAGGGATTTTCCTTAATCCTCCTGGCCAATGATTTTTCATGATCCCTTTTGGCCCTCCTTACTCCTTGCTTAAGTTTCATTCTACTGTCCTTGTATTCCACACATGCTTTGTGTGTTCCCAGCCTCCTAGCTTTGACAAATGCTTCCTTTTTCTCTTTGACTAAGCTCACAATGTCTCTCTTTATTCAAGGTTCCCAAAACTTGCCATACTTATCCTTTGTCCTTACAGGAATGTGCCGGTCCTGAATCCCTATCAACTTGCCCTCGAACATCTGCCCCCAATGTACATTCTTCAGTTCCTGCCTAATATTGTTGTAATTAGCCTTCCCCCAATTTAGCACCTTAACTTGAGGACTACACTTTTCCTTATCCATCAGTACCTTAAAGCTTACTGAATTGTGGTCACTGTTCCTGAGATGCTCCCCTACTGAAATGTCGACCACATGGCCGGGCTCATTCCCCAATACCAGGTCCAGTATGGCCCCTTCCCTAGTTGGACGATCTACATACTGTTTCAAGAAGCCCTCCTGGATGCTCCTTACAAACTCTGCCCTATTCACGCCCCTAGCACTGAGTCCCAGTCAATGTAGGGAAAGTTAAAATCTCCCACCACAACAACCTTGTTACTTTTGCACCTTGTCAAAATCTGCCTACATATCTGTTCCTCTCTCTTCCGCTGGCTGTTGGGCGGCCTATAGTAAACCCCCAACATTGCGAGCACACCCTTCTTATTCCTGAGCTCTACCCATATTGCCTTGCTGTATGAGCCCTCTAAGGTGTCCTCCCGCAGTACAGCTGTGATATTCTCCTTAACCAGTAGTGCAACTCCCCCACCCCTTTTACATCCCCCTCTATCCTGCCTAAAACATCTGTATCCTGGAATGTTAAGCTGCCAATCCTGTCCTTCCCTTAACCAAGTCTCAGTAATAGCAGCAACAACATAGTTCCAAGTACTAATCCAAACTCTAAGTTCATTTGCCTTACCTGCTACACTTCTTGCATTGAAACAAATGCACTTCAGTCCACCAGACCCTCTTTGATGAGCAACTACACCCTGCCTGCCTGCTCTTTCTCGGAGTCTTACTGGCCCTACTCTCTGGTTCCCCTTCAGTTAATTCACCTTTCCTTTGGTTCCCACCCCCCTGCCAAACTAGTTTAAACATTCCCGTGTGACACTAGCAAACCTCCCGGCCAGAATATTTATGCTTTTCCAGTTTAGATGCAACCCGTCCTTCTACAGGTCCCACCTGCCCCTGAATAGACCCCAATGGTCCAGATATCTGAAACCGTCACTCCAACATCAGCTGTTTAGCCACATGTTGAGCTGCACTATCTTCCTACTCCCTAGCCTCACTGGCACGTGGCACAGGGAGTAATCCTGAGATTACAACCCTAGAGGTCCTGCTTTTTAACTTTCTACCTCATCACTCTTCCTGCCTATGTCATTAGTACCAATATGTACCACGATCTCTGGCTGTTCACCCTCTCCCTTCAGAATGCTTTCTGCCCATTCAGAGACATCCTGGACCCTGGCACCAGGGAGGCAACATACCATCCTGGAGTCTCTTTCATGTCCACAGAAGCACCTATCTGCACCTCTCGCTATAGAGTCCCCTATAACTATTGCTCTTTGTCCCTCCCTGCTTAACAACAGAACCAGCCGTGGTGCCAATGCTCTGGCTGCTGCTGCTGTTATTCCCTGATAGGCCATCTCCCCCAACAGTATTCAAAACGGTATATTTGTTAGAGAGAGGGACGACCACAGGGGATTCCTGCACTGACTGCCTGCCCCTTCTAGCGGTCACCCATCTATCTGGCTGCACCTTGGGTGTGACCACGTCTCCAAAGCTCCTATCTATGACGTTTTCCGCCACCTTCATGCTCCTAAGTGCATCAACTGCTACTCCAACCTATCCATGCGGTCTTTAAGGAGCTGCAATTGGGTGCACTTCCTGCAGATGTAGTCGTCCGAGACATTGGAAGCGTCATGGATCTCCCACATCTCAAGTCAGAGCTAGGGTGTAGAGAAAGATCAACTTAATACAGCTAAGTCCATTCAAAGATGGCAGCAGGGAAGAAGCTGTCCTTGTGTCGGTTGGTACATGATCTCAGAGTTTTGTATCTTTATCCTGATGGAAGAAGGTGGAAGAGAGTTTGTCTGGGGTGCAGGAGTCCTTGATTATGCTGGCTGCTTTTCCAAGGCAGCTGGAAGTGTAGACAGAGTCAATGGATGGGAGGCTGGTTTGTGTGATGGACTGGGCTTCATTCAGGACCCTTTGTAGTTTATTGCAGTCTTGTTCAGTGCAAGAGCCATACCAAGCTGTGATACATCCAGAAATGATGTTTTCTATGGTGCATCTATAAAAGTTGGTGAGAGTCACAGCCGACGTGCCAAATTTCCTTACCTCCTGAGAAAGTAGAAGCATTGGTTGTCCTCCTTGACGAATAGTGTCAGTGTGGAGGGACTAGGACAGATTGTTGCTGACAGTTTGTCTGTAGTAATTAGCTGAAGTGGACCATCTTCATCACTTGCTTTTCTCCTCTTTCGAGCCACCCTCCTTCAGCCACCAATTCATAGCATGCCTAGATTAACACCAGTGAGTGATAAGCTACTATTGCAGCCCGTTGTTTCATTTGCCACTTGTAGCTCTGTTCAATCGCTCAGAACCTGTAACCTCTGGAATTGGGAAGGAGCACACAGTTACAAATATATTCAGCTACATTTGCCAACTATATGGCATTCCCACAAGCTGCAATAATGCAAACTTCACACCCTTGTCCAAATCCCATCCTCTCTCCATGGTCCCTTTCCAATGCTCACTTGCTTTGCCACCTTCCCCTGTGCCTGTACTGCTGCCTGCTCTGCCTTCTCTGGCACATTCAGGCTTGCTGGTCCCTGCTTCCCACTTCAAGAGCTTGGCACTCATAAGAACATAACTAGCAGGAGTAGGCCCCTTCATTCAGAGGCTGACCTCTGAGCGCTTTGGCTTATGTTACAAAGGAGAAGCTGATCTCCTCTTTGAGAACCAACACTCAACCACTCAAAAGAGAAGTACCTCCCTTCATAATCTTTGAAAGAGTATGTGAGAAATAATACAATTTGCTCTTCAGCAACTTTTGGTGGTCAAATCAAAATGAGAGACTCTGCAGGGGGGGGGGGGGGGGGAAACCAAACACTACATCTAACTAACAGTAAACAGGTTAATTAAACTATTAACAAACCAAATAAAACACTACGCTAATAGAATGCTGTTTAGATAAATCCAGTTCCTACTTAATAACAAAAAAAAATAGAATTTTTAGTCACTCTCCAATTTGCATCAGGATTGTTGGCTTCCAGAATCATTTTTCTTCTTTGACTTCTGTGTTCACTATCTTCTATTGATACCTTCACGATTGAGGTGAGACTTTCTTTTAAGACCTAAATGTGGCTGTTACACTGGCAGACAGTTGCTGACTGTGTGTGTCTCTCAGATCTGAACTAATCTGTTCGTCGGCAGGTGCTGTCTGGCAGTTTGGAGCTGGAAGCTGTGGCTTTTAAACCCCTGATGACATGACAAAGCCCCCACAAGATTGGTTTACAGGCTATCAAAACATCAAATTCAAATCTGATAGGCTGCTGCTATTCAAAAGCCTATTTCAAATTGATTGGTTAAAATTTCAGAAACAACCTGTAGTCTTGGCTTAGCCTAGCGGATCAATGTTTCATTCTATGCTCTCTGTGTACTGCACACCTGCATCTCTCTTAACTCTGTAAGCATAGCAAAAAACACTACCTTTTTTAAACAGACAATGCAATGCTTTCTGCTCTTAGCATTTTTACAATTGTTTTATAATTTTACAAACACTAACTTCACAACACTTATCAGCACCCTCACCCATATCCATATCTAAATAGGTATTCGTCGGAGCCTTGATGCTGTCATTAATCCAATGGCAAAATCACATGATTTGTGGCAGCAATCTTAACTTGTTTGTCCAATTTTTAAAAAGTGTTGACTGAAAGTTCATAATGACATTGAACATGGCAAGTGTTCAAGCTTTAAGTGATTTTCTTTTGTGAATCCTGGCTTTGGTTGGATACTTTGCACGTCTTTTTTTTCAGTTTTTGAACCATTTCTCTGGTGTGCTTCTGCTTTCTGATTTTTGAGGCACTGTTTCCATGGATCCCTGGAGGTGGCACCCAGTTTGGGAAACCCTGGATTTAATGATTTAAAGTTGAAGTGAGGGGTTTGTCGAGCCAAGGGTTTGCAGCAGGTTGCAAACACCTTGTATTTGAGTATCTAAAAGGTTGCTTTGCGAATCCTGTTTCAGTTTCAAAGTACACTTTGGCTGATTGGTAACTTGCTTATTTCGGACTCTGGATCTCAGTCTGGCTGATGACTGATCTGCTGGGTCCTGGGGTTAAAAGGGTGCAGTTCCTGAAACCAGCTCTGACAACATGACTGCTTATGATGCCCATCCAGTCTGTTGGGACATATAGAACATAGAACATAGAACAGTACAGCACAGTACAGGCCCTTCAGCCCTCAATGTTGTGCCGAACTTTGTCTGAAACCAAGATCAAGCTATCCCACTCCCTATCATTCTGGTGTTCTCCATGTGCCTATCCAATAACTGCTTGAAAGTTCCTAAAGTGTCTGACTCCACTATCACAGCAGGCAGTCCATTCCATGCCCCAACCTCTGAGTAAAGAACCTTCCTCGGACATCCCTCCTATATCTCCCACCATGAACCTTATAGTTATTCCCCCTAGTAACAGCTACATCCACCCGAGGAAATAGTCTCTGAACGTCCACTCTATCTATCCCCCTCATCATCTTATAACCTCTATTCAGTTGCCTCTCATCCTCCTCTGCTCGAAAGAGAAAAGCCCTAGCTCCCTCAACCTTTCCTCATAAGACCTACCCTCCAAACCAGGCAGCATCCTGGTAAATCTCCTCTGCACTCTCTCCAATGCTTCCACATCCTTCTTATAGTGAGGTGACCAGAACTGCACACAATATTCCAAATGTGGGGTCTCACCAAGAGACCTCAACTGTGGGATGTTGGAGGTCATTGTGCTAAAATAGAAAATTTAACATGGCCGTTGACTTTCGATCATCTTGTAATCTTTAGATGTTAGCCCATTCTTGAGCAATAAGATGTGTGAAATCCACAAATGACTGAGAGGCACCCTCACCCATATCCATATCTAAATAGGTATTCGTCGGAGCCTTGATGCTGTCATTAATCCAATGGCAAAATCACATGATTTGTGGCAGCAATCTTAACTTGTTTGTCCAATTTTTAAAAAGTGTTGACTGAAAGTTCATAATGACATTGAACATGACAAGTGTTCAAGCTTTAAGTGATTTTTTTTTTGTGAAAAATGTTATTGGAAAAATTAACTTGTATGTGCTAATAAAAGAAAGCAGTAACAATGAAAATGTGCTCAAGGAGAGAAGTCTATGTGAGGGTTTGTGAATGAACAAACAATCCCAAAAGAATTGCTTATCAATATGACCGTACTTAGAATCTTTCTCTGCAATTAACTCAGGCTCGACACTTCCATAAATGATTAATTTTGTGCAAGTATTTATAATGCTGGTTGATGTTGCACATGATAAGTTGGTAACTATTGTCTCTCTCAACGCTGCTCTTTTTTCTGTGTTTGATTTTCTCTTGCTTCTCACTTGCTTCCCCTCTCCCCAGGAACCTATACAACCTTGATCCTTGCTCATGTTCCTGAACCTTTTTAAAAACTTCTTGCTCTTCTCTTATTCTGGCTGGGTGTTACAGTGGAGAAAGATTGATGTCTTTAGGATGGTGCTGCATGAAAATGTGCCCATCAGTGACCCCTTTTCCCCTCATGCTTCCATTCATCCCTCAATCCCATCATGTCCCATAGCTTTCCACTCCTTTCTATCACTCATACCTATCATAATTTTATCTCGTGTTTAACTATTTGCTGCTTAAAGGATGGGTAGGAAGAGTGCAGAAGACTTAGTTTGATATTCCAAGGGCTATCTGTTTATAAAGCTTGTAAAATTAAAGTTTAACAAAGAATCAAATTAGTGCAAGAAAATGTCCCTGTCCTTTTTTCTATCTGTATATGTATCCCTCTAGCCAAAAATGCATTGTGTAACTGTTAATCTGAAAAATGCTTTTCAAATTAGACTTCATTTTTAAAATTTAAATAAGGCTGGAAAACGTTCCTCTATCCTGGGCAGTAAGGTTTCATAGAATCCCTGCAATGCAGAAAGAAGCCATTTGGCCCATCAAGCCTGCATCGCCATATCCCTGCAACCCCACATATTTACCCTGCTAATCCCCTGACACTAACGGACAATTTAGCACGGCCAATCCACCTAACCCGCACACCGTTGGACTGCAGGAGCACCCGGAGGAAACCCACGCAGACACTGGGAGAATGTGCAAACACCACACAGACAGGGACCCAAGCCAGGAATTGAATCCGGGTCCCTGGCGCAATCAGGCAGCACTGCTATCCACTGTGCCACCATGCCGGCCAAGTATGACCGAACAATTCTGAGAAGCGTCACACCTCTGGTGACAACAGTATCTAGTCAAAACACAGACTTTAGGAAAAGTCAAGGTCTTCAATTAAAGATTTCTGGGCATTATCTGATATTATGTATTTTTAGCCCAGTAACTGAGATTTTATCAGTTGATGTCTGAAAGAATGCTGAAACATATGCACAGTACATTTTCTGAAGGCGGATTGGATACAAGTACAGTAGCTCAAATCCTGCCATCAGAAAACCAACGGTGTATGAAATCTGGACTTTTTTAAGGAAGCCATAAATTGGCTTGTTCATGGACTGGCTGCATTGATACATTGGCGTGCCATGTAGTTATTTGTTCCGAGTGCTCATCTTTTCTTGGGCTCAGTGACGTTTGACCCTACCTGACCCAGCTTGGAGAAGTTCAGAAAGTCGCACTTCACACCAGTGTTTCTCTCGTGCTCTGGTGATCTTAAGTGAACACTGTTTTTAATTTTGGCCTTGCCAAAGCACTATCCAGCTTCAATGTTACTGTCTTAGACTCGGTCGTTATCAAATTACACTGGTATTGTGAAATGTCTCAAGACCTTTTCCCAGGAAACTTGACAAGATCTGAAATCCCACACAGAGACGCTCTATATACTTGAAAAGGGCTCCAGGGAGAATTCCGACAATGAGGCAGCACATGCATGATGTACCGTGTTCAACAATTTTTGAATGATTTGTTGATAAGCATGTTGTCATTTGATAACAAGGTTGCTTAATTACAGGGTGACTAATTTAAATGCATTTCTTTATAATGAAAAATAAGAAATAAGGTTTTGTAGATTGTAAATATAAATATAAGATTTGTTCTATACAGAAGTGTGTCTATGTGGTAATGCAGTGTGTTTTGTACAGAAATTAAATCGGTATTTTTTCTGAGGGTTTTTTGAGAAATATTTTAGCTGATCTCTTGTAGTGTTGCTTATTGACAGTCTGAGATCCAGGCCACAATCATGATGTTTAACTGCTCTTCCTCTTCAAGCCACTCCTCATGCACTTTCTAAGTATGCCATGAAGTCACTTGAAGTAAAACGAGTTATTTGACTCAGTGGCTTGGCTTTGTTCTTGCACAATGGCCTCTTCAAGCTCTCTTGAGATCAGAAAATGATGATTTGTAAGTATAGCTGTAAGACTGATTCTGTCACCTACATTACCACAGGAGACCACCTAGTGTTAATCAACAATTCCAAGTTTGTTTCTTTTTAAGACCACTCCTGAGATACACCTTTTGAAAAGAAAATTGAGCTTGACCGACACTAAAGCTGTACGAAATGCAACCAATGTTGTGTTGATCTTAGCGTTGAGAATGGACGTACCTTCCTTTCCCAACAAGTACAAGTTTAAAATTAGATTTTTAAAAAAAAGTTGTACTCTGAATCCTCCATTATCCCTTTATGTCCTGCTCCAATATTAGGACAAACATACCAAAGATGGAGACACTGTGATACCATTGGGGTTGAATTCCTGGGACATTGGGACTGGTTCTGAGGGAGGTAGGACTAGAACAAATTGGACAGGTTCCACTTGAGTAGGACTGGGACTAATGCCCTTGGGCGAGTGTTTGCTAGTGTGATTGGGGAATGTTTAAACTAGAATGGCAGGGGGATGGGAGCTTAATCAGGGTAACAAGGGAAAGAGAAACAAGGTCAGTTTTTTAAAAAGTGAGAGTAATCAAAAGCAAGAGGCAAATAGGGCCACAGTACAAGGAAAAGTTAGGATGATTGAAGATGGCAAAAGGCAAGCCTCAAGGCACAAAGCATTTGAAATAAGATAGATGAACTGATGGTGCAAATTGGGGTAAATGGATGTGACCTCATAGATTCAGTAAGTAAAAGTGTTAATTATTATTGTAATCTTAATCAGAAATTTTCTCCCAGGTTCTGTATCTCTTGCCAAGGTGACTTCAATTTATATTGAAAACCGCGATCTAGTGGAGCCTTTACGGGTGTTGGGGAGAATAGCATTGCATCATGTGCTGCAATTATTTCGTGATTTGAAGAACAAAGCATTACGAAACAAATTGGTAGATCCAGGACTTTTTAATCTTCTGAGTAGCTGTCGAGAAAAGGCAAAATGGTTTATGGAAAGTCTTCCAGAGAAGGAAGGAAGGAAATTTGCCAGATAGATAACAGATGTGAGGATCTTCAATGTTGTGGAGAGTCTAGAGAAGTGGGTAATGTTCTTTTTGAACAAAGAAGGTTCAGTGTAGACTTGTTCAAAATGAGGGGTTTAGAATAAACAATAAGAAACTTTTCACTCGCAAATGAGTTGATAATCAGAGAATACCAACAGAAGATAATTGGCCAAAAAAAGGTGCTGGGAAGAATTTTTATTGCAGCAAATTATCTGTAACATACTAACTGAAATGGTGTGGCAGCGGAATCTGTGCTTATTTTCACAAGGAAATTGGGTATTTGGTTGAATTACTATACAGCACAGGAACCAGCCATTCAGCCCAACCAATCTGCATGTTTATGCTCCACTTGAGCTACCTCCCATCTATTCTCATCCAAATCTCTCATTGTAACAATCAGTTCCCTCCTTCTGTATATACTTGTTTAGTTTCCCTTTTAAATCCATCCATCCGTATTATTTGCTTCAATCTTGCTGTAGTCACAAGTTCCTCATTCTTATCACACTTTGGGTAAAGCAGCTTCTTCTGAATTCCCTCCATGAATTCATAAAGTTTTAATAAGTTGGCACGCCATCTTTTATTGATGGCTTCTAGTTATACTCTTCCTTGCAAGAGGAAGCATGTTTCCACTCTTTTATCAGAATCTTTCATAATTTTTACAGATCTCTATCTATCAAACCTTTTTTTTGAGAGAAGAGAACCAGCCTACCAATCCTTTCCGATCTGTATACCCACTCGTTTATAGTGTCATCCCTGTACGTCTTTGCATCCTCTCCAATGCCTCTGTATCCTTTTTATAATGTGATGGTCAGAACTCCACACACTCGTTCAATAAAGTGTAGTCTAATCAAGGTTTGACAGAGATGCAGCATAATTTCCCTAAGTTTCAATTCTATCCCTCTAGCAATAAAACTCATGGCTTGATTTGCCATTTATATGGCCTTGCTAACCTGTGACACAACCTTTAGTGATTGATTTATTTGTACCCTGCAATCTCTGTTCCTCTATCTCATGCAAGTAACAAGTACTTCTCTATTATTCCTACCAAAATATAATGCTTCATGTGTTGAACTTTATTTGCCCATTGTGCATGTAGTCCTTCTCTGTATTGACTGTCCTCTTTGATTTGATATCATCTGCAAATTTAGAAATTGTGCTTTTGATTCCAAAGTCCAAATTGTTAAAAGTCAGCTATGAACACCAGTGGTTTCTATAGTGACATATGATAGGATATTCTGAACCCAAAGCAGGTAACTGTTACATTGGTTGAAGAAATAATATGTACCAAAAATTAGGTCTGTATGTAATGTCAGTCTGCCAATAGTTTTGGAGCATCTCTCTTGAGCCTGCCCGTCACCAACTCCACCTCATCATGCATGCTACTCCTATTTTCTGCTTTCTGTCTAACTAGCAATTCATTCTGCCACTTGATCCTTGACCCTACATTATCTGACCATATTTATTCATCTGTTATCGGGCATCTTGTCAGAGGCTAAGTCTAGATGACTTATATTACCCATACCATTGTTTAATCTCTGTTACCAACTCAAAAAATTCAGTAAAGTTGGTCAAGCAAAATGGTCCCCTTTTGAAATCCACGCTGGCTATGCATTATTAAATTTTTCATTTCTAGATAAATTGCATTGACTGAAAAATCATCCTCTAAAAGTTATCATGGGACAGAGGTAGTCCATTTGGCTTATCAAGTGCATGCCAGCTCTCTGGAGCAATCCAATTGGTCCTATTCTGACATTCTATCTTCGTAACCCAGCATGTTTATTTTTTTCAAATACGTATCCAGTTTCTTTTTAAAATCATTCATAGTGTCAACTTCTGCCACTATCATAGGCATGGAGTACCAGGTCTTTATTATTCCTCACCCCCGATTCTCTATCCACCCCCCCCCCACCCCCACCCAAACCCATTTGTATCTCTTGCCCAAAACCTTACACAAGTGTCTCCCAACAGTTGAGAACAGCTTCTCTTTGTCTACCTTATCTAAACTTGACATAATTTTACGCCTTTTTAAAAAATCTCCCCATAGCTTCTTTTGCTCCAAAGAGAACAGTTCCAGCTTCTCCAACCTATTCTTTTGGCTAAAATCCCTCCTCTTTGGCCAATTCTGGTAAATGATCCCCACCTTCTTCTTTAAGTCTGTGGACCAGAACTGAATGTAATACTCTAGAACTGACCTAACCAGAGCTTTATAAGGTTTCAACATAATTTCCCTGCCTTTACAGTTGAGATCTCTGTTTTTGAAACCCAAGATCCCATACACTTTGCTAACTCCCTATGTCCTACCACCTTTTAAAGTTCTATGCACACAACCTCCCAAGTCCCTCCATCCCTGCACACTCTTTTTCTAACTGTGCCATTAGGTCTATGGGTGGAACTTTCTCAAATTCTAAATGTCCATGTCTCTCCCCCCCCCCCCCCCAAAACCATCCGGGGCTTTAGTGGCCTCTGGTCCCACTAGCAAAGCCATCACATCTGGTCCCGATTAGTGGGGCCCATCTGTGACCCTCTCCAGTGAGGACCTCAACCAGCAAGAGGGCTAAGGTAAGTGAGCTCAGACAATAGTATCCGGGATTTGTTAATGACGTGTTAATCATGTCATTAATGATGTCACCGGTGAGAGACTGGACATGAACCCGATTTTTTTTCAGTGTCGTCCTAACTTTGGCTCGCCATGTATTGGTAAGATCACGCCCTATATTGCATCTCCGTATCCCTTCTGCCAAAATGCAACACCTCACACTTGTCTGTATAGAATTCCACTTGCCTCTTGTCTGCCCATTCTGTGAGTCTCTCCATGTTCTGTTGCAGTCAATTTGGCATCATCTCTGTGCTGCATCTGCAGATTTCGTGCTATTGGCAACTTTTGAAGTTTTACTTTGTATTTCAGTATCATAGTCATTTGGATACATGAATAAAGTGGTCCCAGCATGGTTTGATGCACTTTTATGCTGTGTTTTCCATATCCAGTGCTACTGATCTGAAGTAGAACAAGGGGTTATGGTGTGTTTTTATCACAGGCCCATGACTAGTGCTGTGAGGCTTGTTATGGAAATAAATAAGCTGTTCCAATGTATTACAATAAATATAAAACACAATAATATATTTATTTTCTTTGAATAAAACTTTGGTCAGGTCACATCTTCCTTTAACTCAGTCCAGATTTGGTTGTGTGATGGCTAGTATATTCTAATTTGTTTTTTTAAAAATGTGAATTAGTCATGACCTATAGAGACCCTGTAAAATTGTTAGATGATTCAATGGCTCAGAGTTACCCAGAGAGCTTTAGAGAGCTGGGACTTTTTAATTTGGGAAGGAGAGATTTTCAACAGCTATAATTTGAGGTTTTCAAAATTCTAAGACTCAGTTCAAGTGGATGAGCTGTATGCACTAACTGGGGAGGCCCAGCGGATACAAGCAAAAGTTACAAAAGCATTGAACTAGTTTAGGTGCAGGCAGCATCTATTGCTTGTGGAATGAGTTTCCAGTACACATGGTGTGTGCGTGCTTGTGTGCAGATTCATTACAAGCATTTAGAAGGGAGCTGGAAGAGTTTCTTAAGGAAACGGATCAGTGAGGAGCTGTGATTTTCCAGAGCTTACTTGAACACCTTTGTGGGGGGTCAGAGAAAAACTTCTGAGCAATACTTCTGGGTCAATTTAGGAAATTTTACATCTCAATTTTTAACCTCTCCCAGGAGATTATTTGGCTGCAGAGGTGGAGGGAATGGAGACAATGTTAAGTGGAAGTTGAACATTGCCTGGACAAGGCAAGCTAGGCGGATGAGTTGGCTTTTTGCTGATCTATTTATGTGTGAAATTGCCCTGGGGAGAAAAAAACCATGCTGAGATCTGGAAATAATTATGATGTCTACTACTGGAGAATGGAGCTCCGTGATAACAGATGTCTTTGAGGACTTTGGCAGATTTTTGCATTGGCTGGAAGTTGGTGACGGGAAGGCTCATGAAAGGTGTTCAAAAAATTTAATGGCAGACTGACATTGCATGCAGACCAAATTTTTGGTACATATTGTGTCTTCAACCAATGTAACAATGACCTGTTTTGGGTTCAGAATATTCTATCATATTTATAGCAGTGTATAATACTTTGTGTAGTATATTTGCTACCAAAATCCTCTTGATGATGTATGCTTTAATTTTATCATTATTATGCTTGCATTGTGCAGCCTCTACCACATCATCCTCTCCCTTCTGAGATTTAATGCTGTTTACAAGTTTTTGAGTGAAGTTGAGGCAATACTTCAGTTTTGTGGTTCTGCAAATTCACTTCGAGGACAAGAGCAAAGTGCAATCTGTTATATTGACCCGGGTTTTTTTTTCTCCCTAGACTTAATAGGAATGCCAAAGGAAAAATATGATCCAAAAGATTTACATAGAATATATGCAATCATGTCAATAGAAGAGGCAGCCAATGGAAAGAAATCGCACTGGGCAGAATTAGAAATCTCGGGTGAGTAGATGTGGCTCTTGAATGCTGCTTTGTTTTCCTCCGGTAGTGTGTTTTAGGACACGTCTATGTAGCTATTTCCAGGGTTGAATGTGAATGTTCCATTTGTGTGCAATTTTGGCATGTGAAAGTTCAGCTTTTGAAGTTAAATTGTGAGCCTATTGTTACAGGCAGAAAATGGCACTTAGTGAATTGCCCAATCCGAGAGCCAGTACAGACATGTTGGGCTGAATGATGGCCTCCTGTGCTCTGATTCTTGTCTTAATTTCTTAATCACTTGACTTTCCATTGCTTTGTTGTGTTCCAGTCATTTCTCTATTCTCTGCTTGTTCTGCAGACTGCTAAAGTTAATTGACTGAAGTCCAAGATACTTTTAAAGCACAGCTTGAGTTTGGAAAGTGACCCTGTGTTTATGCAGGCAGCCAGTGTTCCAATAAATCCACTGCACCGTGGGGTCTGTTGCTTTGCATATGTGCAGACTGTCAAGTGACCGTTTTGCTTGTACACATGAACAAAATCACAATACTAGCAGCAGGCATGCTTGTGTCTCCAGAACATTTACCACGGAAAGGCAGACTGCAGTTTCGAGAACTAAAAATCAGGGCTTCTGGTCTTCAGAATAAAGAAGTACATTGTTTTTGTGAGACCTGCACTATGGAAGATTGCAGCATAAGGGTAATATACAAAAGCTACTGCTGTTGTCACGGGATATACAGGCATTAAGCTTTATGTTGTTTGGGCTTATTCATGAGATAAACCATTGAATAAGTGACCAAAAAGTTGTCAGCTTTCTCTGAACCATACCACCGCAAGTCTTGGCTCCAGCCGAGTAGTAGAAGAGTAAAACGAAAAGTTGAGGAAACAAACACCCCTTGAATCACATCCTTATGTTCAGGGCACATTGACACGTGTCCCTTATCAAGGAAATTTGGTAACAAATAAACGTTAGTGATTTGGAAGGTGTGCAACTTGTGCTTGAAGTCTTGGACTACCAGTATGTGCATCAAACAAACTGTAAATTAGAATACAGTTCTAGTATCGAGATTTAAAAATGTGGCTTAACTGTATTATCAAAAGAGCTTCACCTGCAGCATCATTTCTCACACCACCAGCCTTGAGATAAGTTGATGATGTTTTGTTTTCTGCATTTGAACATAATATGCTGACTAAAATAATAGTTATTTTATGTCGAGTGCTTCTTTAAAATCTGATCTGAACATTTGCCCAATCGCTCAGATTAAATGTAGTTAGTTACACACTCTTGAACCCCCCCTTCCATCCTAGATCCTATTGAACCCCTCCCTTTTTGCCATTACCACTTTGGAATAATTATAATTTGTGCTTTCCTAAAGGTTAAATCAATGTTATCTTAACAGTTATTCTGGATCTATAAAGGCGTCATGAGCGCAAACCAGCTGATTATAATGCCCATGTTAAGTTTGGAGCCTTTGAAGGATTATGATGTCAAGATTTACATGGATAATCAGCAACCATATTATAGCGTACAGTCTCTGTTTTGAAATATTTCCAAATTCCAGTTCAGGTAAACTCACTAATTTGGTTTTGCTAAATTACTTCTCATTCAGGTAAAGTGAGGAGCTTGAGTACTTCACTGTGGTCTTTAACCCACTTGACTGCACTGCACCTGAACGACAACAACCTTGCACGCATTCCACCGGATATTGCCAAGCTCCATAATCTAGCTTACTTGGATCTATCATCTAATAAACTGCGAAGTTTACCAGCTGAGATTGGAAACATGGTGTCACTCAGGTAAGTGACAAAGACCAATTTTGCTACAAAAGCGTCAGCAATCCTCATGGGCTAGTTTCATTAGTAGAAATGGATGCAAACAGTTCTTATTTTTTTTATTCATTCAAGGGATGTGGGCTTTGCTGGCAAGGCCAGCATTTATTGCCCACCCCCAATTGCCCTTGAAGGTAGTGGTGATCCCTTCTTGAACCACTGCAGTCCATGTGGTGTTGGTACATGCTGTTATGGAGGGAGTTTCAAGATTTTTGATCCAACAGCAATATTTCCAAGTCAAGATAGTGCTTGGTATACAAGTTTGACTTAGATACCTGAAAGAAAATCATTATAACTGTACAGAACCCAAGAACCTTGAAATGGGAAAACTGAACTTTGCACAAGTAATAGTTTCTTTCAGAAAGACGACTGAAGCCGTTCCCTACTGAGCTGGATGACGGTTGGGAAAGGGAGCACAGCATGAAAGAGAAGCTAGTTTTGGGAAGGCAAAGCATCTAGGGTGAGGGAAGAAAGAATTGGGAAACCTACTGGGTGGCTCTGAAAACTACCTTTTGATATGAGTGATTTTATAGAACTTGTATGTGCTTACTTAAAGCCATGTTGACCTAAAACATGCTTCAGGTTCCAGCCATGTTACTTTACATAAGAAAATGTGACAAATCTCTGTGTTGAATTAAAAAAGCACTTTTTACTGAATTGTAAACATGACTACAGTGCATCAGTAGCAATGGAAACAATTCCTCAGATAGCAAAAAAGTGAAATACCTGTGGATGCTGGAATTCTGAAATAAAAACAGAAAATACTGAAAAACTCAGGAGCTCTGGCAGCATCTGTGGTGAGAGAAACAGAGTTAAGGTTTTGAATCTCTATGACTCTGCTTCAGTGCTTGTCTTTTCTTGTTTGGATGCAGGTGCCCCTAATGGCCCAATTCACATCATAGACTAATGATGCAATCTCAATAGCTGGCTTGTGTATGTATACACTCTTAGCAGAAGGACAAAGCCTGGCGGCCAGAAAATAGTTACAGAATGTGGATTTCAAATCTTCTGGTGATGTCGAATCCATTCCAACCCAAACTAGATGAATTCTATAGCACATCAAGTAATACAGAACCGGCGCTTGAAGCAATGTTATCATATAAATGGAAGTTAGGTAGGGAGTTAAGAAGAAGGAATGCAAAGGTAGTAATCTCAGGATTGCTGCCTGTGCCACGAGACAGTGAGGGAAGGAACGGAATAAGGTGGAGGATAAATGCGTGGCTGAGGGATTGGAGCAGGGGTCAGAGATTCAGGTTCCTGGATCATTGGGACCTCTTTAGGGGCAGGTGCGACCTGTACAAAAAGGACGGGTTTCACTTAAATCCCAGGGGGACCACTATCCTAGCGGGAAGGTTTGCTAAGGCTACTAGGGAGTGTTTAAACTAGAATGATTGGGGGGTGGGAATCAAAATGACGTGACTGGGAGAGAGGAGGTTAGCTTAAAAATAAAAGGGGCTTGTAGACAGTGTGAGAGGGAGGGTAGGCAGGTGACGGAGAAGGGGAGCACTCAGACCGAAGGGTTGAGATGTGCGTATTTTAACACAAGGAGTGTAGTGAACAAAATGGATGAGCTTAGAGCGTGGATCACTACTTGGAAATGTGATGTGGTGGCCATTACAGAGACTTGGTTATCTCAGGGACAAGACTGGATACTTCAAGTGCCAGGTTTCAGGAGGGACAGGGAAGGAGGCAAAAGAGGTGGGGGAGTGGCGCTGTTGATCAGGGATAGTGTCACGCCTGTAGAAAAGATGGACGCCACAGAGGGATTGTCTACGGAATCTCTGTGGGTGGAGGTTTGCAACAGGAAGGGGTCAATAACTTGACTGGGTGTTTTCTATAAGCCGCCCAATAGTAGCAGGGACGTGGAGGAGCAGATTGGGAAGCAGATCCTGGAGAGATGTGATAATAACAGAGTGGTCGTGATGGGAGATTTTAATTTCCCAAATATCGATTGGAATATCCCTAGGGTAAGGGGTTTAGATGGGGAGGAGTTTGTTAGGTGTGTTCAGGAGGGCTTCCTGACACAGTATGTGGATAAGCCGACAAGAGGAGAGGCTGTACTTGATTTGGTATTAGGGAATGAACCTGGGCAGGTGTCAGATCTATCAGTGGGAGAGCATTTTGGGCATAGTAATCATAACTCTATCTCCTTTACGTTAGCATTGGAGAGAGTTAGGATCAGTCAAGCTAGGAAAGTGTTTATTTGGAGTAAGGGCTATTAGCTATTAGGCAGGAAATTAGAGGCATAAATTGAAAGGAGGTTTTCTCAGGGAAATGTACAGAAGAAATGTGGCAAATTTTCAAGGAAAATTTGTCTGGAGCTCTACACAGCAACGTTCCAATGAGACAGAGGAGTTATGGTAGGAACCATGGTGTATGAAAGCTGTAACGAATTTAGTCAAGAAGAAAAGAAAAGCCTACAAAAGGTTCAGGGAGCTAGGTAATGTTAGAAATCTAGAAGAGTATACGACTAGTAGGAAGGAACTAAAGAGGGAAATTAGAAGAGCAAGAAGGGGTCATGAGAAGGTCTTGGCAGACAGGATAAAGGAAAACCCTAAGGCATTCTACAAGTATGTTAAGAGCAAGAGGATAAGATGTGAAGGAGTAGGACCTATCAAATGTGACGGTGGGAAAGTCTGTATAGAACCGGTAAAAATGGCAGAGGTACTCGATGAATACTTTACTTCAGTATTCACAGTGGAAATGAATCTTGGTAGTTGCAGTGCAGACTTGCAGTGGACTGAGAAGATTGAGCATGTGGACATTAGGAAAGAGGATGTGTTGGAGCTTTTGAAAAGCATCAAGTTAGATAAATCGCTGGGACCGGATGGGATGTAACCCAGGTTACTGTGGGAGGCGAGGGAAGAGATTGCTGAGCCTCTAGCGATGATCTTTGCGTCATCAATGGAGACGAGAGAGGTTCCAGAGGATGGCGGATGTGGTTCCGTTATTCAAGAAAGGGAGAAGAGATAGCCCGGGAAATTATAGACCGGTGAGTCTAACCTCAGTGGTTGGTAAGTTGATGGAGAAGATCCTGAGAGGCAGGATTTATGAATATCTGGAGAGGAATCGTATGATCAGAAATAGCCAGCACGGCTTTGTCCAAGGAAGACCATGCCTTACGAGCCTAATAAAATTTTTTGAAGATGAAACTAGACACATAGACGAGGGAAGAGCGGTAGATGTAGTTTATATGGATTTCAGCAAGGCGTTTGAGAAGGTGCCCCATACAAGGCTCATTGAGAAAGTAAAGGGGCATGGGATACAAGAGGACATTGCTTTGTGGATTCAGAACTGGCTTGCCCACAGAAGGCAAAGAGTGGTTGTAGATGGGTCTTTTTCAGCATGGAGGTCGGTCACCAGTGGAGTGCCCCAGGGATCTGTTCTGGGACCCTTGCTCTTTGTGATTTTTATAAATGACCTGGATGAGGAAGTGGAAGGATGGGTTGGCAAGTTTGCTGATGACACAAAGGTTGGTGGGGTTGTGGATAGTGTAGAGGGATGTCAGCAGTTGCAACGAGACATAGATAAGATGCAAGACTGCGCGGAGAAGTGGCAGATGGGCTTCAACCTAGGTAAGTGTGTGGTGGTTCATTTTGGCAGTTCGAATAGCATGAAAGAATATAATATTAAGGGCAAGACGCTTGGCAATGTGGAAGATCAGAAGGATCTTGGGGTCCGGGTTCATAGGATGCTCAAAGCGGCATCGCAGGTAGAGGCTGTGGTTAAGAAGGCGTATGGAATACTGGCCTTCATCAATAGAGGAATTGAGTTTAGAAATCAGGAGATAATGCTGCAGCTGTATAGGACCCTGGTCAGACCCCACCTGGAGTACTGTGCCCAGTTCTGGTCGCCTCATTACAGAAAGGATGTGGAAGCCATAGAAAGGGTGCAGAGGAGATTTACAAGGATGTTGCCTGGATTAGGTGGCATGCCTTATGAGGATAGGTTGCGAGAGCTAGATCTTTTCTCCTTGGAGAGGTGAAGGATGAGAGGTGGCCTGATAGAGGTGTATAAGATGTTGAGGCGTATTGATAGAGTGGATTCTCAGAGGCTTTTACCCAGGGCTGAAATGGTTGCCACAAGAAGTCACAGGTTTAGGGTGCTGGGGAGTAGGTACAGAGGAGATGTTGGGGTAAATTTTTCACTCTAGGGTGGTGGGTGTGTGGAATCGGCTGCCGGTAGTGGTGGTGGAGGCGGATTCAAACAAAGAACAATACAGCACAGGAACAGGCCCTTCGGCCCTCCAAGCCCGTGCCGCTCCCTGGTCCAAACTAGACCATTCTTTTGTATCCCTCCGTTCCCACTCTATTCATGTGGCTATCCAGATAAGTCTTAAACGTTCCCAGTGTGTCCGCCTTCGACAGGGTCTTTTAAGAGACTTTTGGATAAGTTCATGGAAGTTAGTAAGATAGAAGGTTATAGGTAAGCCTAGTAGGCAGGGACATGTTCGGCGCAACTTGTGGGCCGGAGGGCCTGTTTGTGCTGTAGCTTTTCTATGTTCCATGTTCTATAAATGCCGTGATCATTTTAGTGAGATGTATATAGAGATTGAGACAAAGTTTTGAACATAAATTTTAACCAACTACAAAAACATTTAGCATGTAACAAAAATATCCCAAGAGAAACTGCAATCAAAAGCCTCTTGTACAGTTTTTTTCAAGATCCTAAACTTAAGAGCAGTTTTGCAGATCATTGTCCCTGATGTTGACTCATAAGATGATTCAAAGTGTACTAAGGCACGGAACGTATATTGACAGAATCATCTGAATTTTCTTTGAAGCTCCTATCCCCATTCAGACTGTCATTGGTGTAGGGTAAGATCTGATGCAATTCTCCCCGTGCTTGAGCCTCCAAGATACCTGTTGGCTTTGGGGCCAAGTGTGACTATAAGCACTTCCTATGACTTTGACTAAAGGCTGAATGTAACACCAAGACATCCAAGCATCTGATGTCTCTGGTGATGTCCAACTCACTCCATTGCCATCCAGTGCATCAATGAATCTGGCCTTCCTCTCTACCAGATGTGTCTCCCCAAAACCGATAACATGCAGATTTGTATTTTCAGAGGAGTGGTTCTGATAACATAGCTGCAACCATAGATGAGGGAGACCTGAAGGAAAGCATGTTCCAGACTAGAATTGGATCCTGGTAGATGTCAGCTGCTCCAGCAAACTCTTTTGCATCTGGCATGAAGAATAACTGTCTGTATTACTTCAAGTCATGTATCTGACAGAAGAAAATGTTTGTAAACACACAGCACTCAGAAGCAGCTTCCAAGTATATTTATGTATGGGGAAGAAAGTTGCAACATGTATGTAAACACAACAAGCACCTGACCACCCTCCTTCATGTGAAACTCGGAGAACTGCAAGAATCTGTTTCCTTTTTTATCCCACAGGTATTCAAATAAGCTTCCTGTGGATCTTGGTAACATATTCTGGGGAATAAATAACGGATCAAAGTGACCAACCTGTACCATACCAACGGTCAACCCATGCAGGAGCACCATGGTCCTGTCCAGGAATTCAGATGAGCAGTGACTTTCACCTCCAGCTTTGTTGTTGGTCGGCCAGGCTTTCTCAGTGCAGCTCCAAATGATTCCTAGAATACAGCAAGTGGGTTCTTGGTGAAAGCCCAAAGCTCCTTTGGTTGAGATTACCACTGGCATCACGTTTAGCACATTTTGTCCTGATGGGACTTTGCAGAGGGCTCAGCCATGTACACCTGTTGGCACTTGGATCTTCCATCAGTCAATTGGATTGCTAATCGTGAGCATGCTGTCAGAGTAAGCTGGCACCCAGATTATACAAAACTAATCTTTGTTGCCTCTTGCGTCTCGTTTGTACAGAGCCACAGGAGTGGCTCCACATCACAAGAGGACCCTGAATACTAGATCGGTTCGGTTTACCCTGTTTTGTTATGGATAGAATATACATGGATAATTGTATATTTTGTGTGATAAATCTCATACTTTTTGAAGCTTATTTCTCAAACTTGTCCAGAGCAATGTTTCTCAAATGTCTTTGGGGAAATTCCCCTACAAGTATTGCATAGAAGCATTTGAGGGGCTGACTAGTTCTGCAGAGGTGTCTTGCCAGGCCACAAGATTTTTAGTCCATCCAATGCATTCAACAACTTGTACTGATGTCATGTGGAGTGAAACAAATTGATTGCACACTTGCATCCATTAAGGTTAGAACTTCGGAGGCTACGTAGGATATTTCACTTGACACTCTTGAAGGCACTTGCAGACACTCATTGCACTCATGATGGTTGAGAATGAGGGTTATTCATGGAATTTTTCCCATTTGTGCTTGATACTAGTCCACTATTACTTTTGATGTAATCAAGCAGAATCTGCTGGGGCTGCTTAGTTTATGGCTTGCTGCTTTTGGTGTTTAGCACATATACCTGTATAGATAACAAATACCAGTATGACATGGGGCCATCTGGAGAAACTTAACTTCCAGGAGGTGATGCATATTTCGTATTGTTTTATAATCCCTTCAAAAAATTAAAAACTGTTTTTAACAGTATACCTGAGTTTAATGATGATCAGCTGCACTTGAAAATGTGACACTCCAACATGGTGGTATGCAATTGTTAAAAATTGAAACTCCCCCCATGATCTGTTATGTATATAAAGCAAAATTGATTGTGAATGGAGTATGGATTTAAATTGTAGTGAACATAAAACAGACACAATATGATATGTGATTAAAATTCATGTCATTAAAGCTGTCACTAGGTCGGAGATGAATGTCCCTATTCAATGACTCTGGAAGCCATTGGTTGTTTTTGTTGAATGGTGTGCTGCTACTTGTAAAAACAAATGATGTAGCTGAAGAAAATTCTCCATTTTTAAAAATGTATTTTTGTTGTCTTTTCCAGGGAATTGCTCTTAAATAACAATCTGTTACGGGTTTTGCCTTACGAACTAGGAAGACTGTTCCAGTTACAGACCCTGGGTTTAAAAGGTCAGGACTAGTATCATGATACACACATGAATGGCCCTAACCTGCATTTCTGATAGCTTTTAGAAGTTTACTGATGGTTTTGGGTGAGCCCCCTTTTTCCTTCCCCAGCTCTATTTTCAGGACAATACTTTATGACCAATTTTTGTAGCTTTGCATGCTTAATATCTTTTTGTTTATCCCGTTTTGTGATTTCAGTTTTGAAAGGAAGGGAGCAGATCTGATTGAATAACAAGACGTGATTATTTACTTTGGGGCTTTCGTCCAATATGGTGTGACTTTACGTTTTTTTTTTGTAGCTCCTGAATTGTGCTTTGCTATGCAATGCCTATGAAAACCAGATATGAAGTAGCAGCATTTTCCTGCTGTTGTAATTGATTACATTGGAGCACAGATGAAATTTCCCTCCCCTCACCACACTTCAATTTAAATTATTGATAGAAGGCTTAAGTTTAAAAACTTATTTCTCAAACCTGACTCATCCAAAGGACTCTTTTTCAAATGATTTTGGGGGAACACCCCTACAAATACTGACACACCGAAGGATCCAAAGTCCTATCGTGTAAAAGATACATCGGAGGAAACATAAGAAATCAGAGCAGGCCTTTTGACCCCATGAGCCACCATTTAATAAGATTGGGGCTGATCTGATCAAGGCTTCAACACCACTTTCCTGCCTGTCCCTTGGAACTCTCGACTCCAGTGTGTCCCAAAAATCTGTCCAACTCCACTGTGAATATATTCAGTGATCCAGCCTCCTCTGCTCTCTGTGGTGGAAAATTCCAAAGATTAACAACCCTATGAGAGAAAAAAATCCTCATCTTTAAAGGGGCCACTTGGAAACTCTGCCCCCTAGTTCTAGATTCTCCCAGGAGTGAAATAATCATAACAGTTATGAAGTTTGAGTACAACAACAGAAATCGAAGTCAATACTTCAATCGTCAATACAAATTGAATTCCTGACTGTTTGCAATGCAAACATCATCTAGTCTTGAATGGATGGCGTTCACTAGGTCTTTTGGGGTTCATGAACTCTTTGAAAGCAGTAACCTAAATTTACTTCAAAAATGTATTGCATAAATTTTGAATGAAGATATTAGATCTGAATGCAAGTAAAGGAAATATACTTTCAATCAGTACATTGGCATATGTCATTAGAAAAATTATTTTTTTGTTTTTTATTGCTTTACTTAATGTCCTTCATGGTGTGCACCAATTCGGCCAGTGTGGCAGTTCAATGGTTTATGTTAAAATTTATCAATACTCCTCCATAATTATCTGCTGGTTGTGTGAAAGTGATTTATCAATTACTCTAATTTTGTTCCTGTTCCCAGTCTCATGGAGGATATTTTCTCAGCCATTTCTTACCTTAGTGATTGAGCTGAGACTGGGAAAATGTAGTGAAATCAAATTGTGCCATCCAATGAAATGCCAAGATATTCTTTGATTTTGTGGCAGTAAGTCACCTTGTGTATTATCAAAATACATAATTTTAATGGGTTATTAATATTTTTTTGGTGACAGGCAATCCTTTGTCACAGGATATTTTGAACCTCTATCAAGAACCGGATGGAACGAGAAAGCTACTGAACTACATGCTTGATAACTTAGCAGGTATTTTGTAAGCTCCTTCAATTTGTGCCTCTAGCAGTATTTTTAATGTTTACTTATTTCTAAAACCAGGGTTAATGTATATGATAGTTGAAAAGTGTTTGTCCGCATTCTAAAGCTGAAACATAAATACTCAGGAGAAGGGAAAAATTGTGTTTCACTGTTCCAATTTATTGCATTTTGATTTATTTTTGTATAAGTGTGATTTTGTGTATTTGCAGTTTAACTGAGACAAATTGTGTCTTGCATTTCTTCTCTCTCACCTCTGGCCTCACATTTTCTGCCTTTTAAGTAGAACATTTTTTTAAAAAATGTGCGTGTTGCTGAAAAGGCCAGCATTTATTCCCTATCCCTAATTGCCTTTCGCAAGGTGGTAGTGAGCTACTTGGTCATTTTCACAAGACAGTTGCTGTAAACCACGTTGCTTTTGGTCTGGAGATGCATACAGGCCAGACTAGCAAGTTTTCTCCCCTGAAGGATGTGACTGAACCAGATGGCTTTTTAGGATAATCAGAAATTTCACCCTTTGCGTTCTTGATTCTAGTTTTTAATATTCCAGATTTTTTACTTGACGAATTGAATCTGAATTCCCAAACTGCCATGGTGGGATTTGAAATTATGTCGCAATAGTATAAGTATCTCCTTTGTGGGGTATGAAGAGTAGGTCCGTTTAAGCAAGTTTTTTTTTCAAAGCTTTCAGTGATTGCTTCAGATATGCTACTGCAAATTGTCCATTCTCTAAGCTATGGCTGAAATGTAGCCAATGAGACCAAGCATTGGATAGAAAAGTGGGAATCTTGCATTTTAAAGTATTTTGTTTTCCTCTTAAAGTTCATCCAGAACAGCTTCCTCAGAGGCCATGGATCACTTTGAAGGAAAGAGACCAAGTGTTGCCAACAGGTAAATATATGTACTGATGTCACTAAATATGGATATATATTTGAAATGGATCTGCAGCTTCTAAACTTCCCCTGATTTTTTTTTTTTGCTGCACAAACAATGGGAAGGAAGTTTGTTGTACATTTTAAATTATTGCTTCTTGTGCAAACTAATTTGTATTATGAATAAATTGTTTCACCACTCAAGTTTCCATCAGATTAATCAATAACATTTTGCTGTCAGCAGTTAACAGAATTAAAGTGAAATGCAATGCAATGGCAAACATTGATGTAAGCGATAGTATTTTTATCAAGGTTCATCTGATGAATTCACCAAAAGTATATTCTGCATAGCATTTATCCAGCACTGAGCAGAGATTCAGTTGGGACTATGTGCAAACTCTTGTTATTCTAAGATTATTTTGGTGAATTGATAAGTGTTACAAAGAATAACTGATATCAGATTTGTTTCCTGAGGAATAAGATTGCATATGTTGATGCCCCAACACTAAGGAGCACTTCCTGCTCATTCCATTGTTGGACAAGTGAACTGCTGAGTTGCAGTGCTGTTTAAAACTTGCCATCTATATCGCTAGCAACTAAACATCGTAAGAGTGACAGTTCGCTGGATTTGGAGCAAAGCAACAAGTTAATTCTCAAATCCTTTCCAAAGATCTTATTCAATTTATTCTCATAAATTTGAGATCTGATGAGTAAACTGGATTTATCAGAGAGAGAATGGAATTGAAATGTAGTGCTATATACAATAATGAATTTTTATAGAAACTGGATTTTGAGCTTGGAGGGTGGTGGTGTGTTTTGTCCTTGTGATTTTTTTTTACAGTAGCTTTTATTGCAGTTGTCAAAACTAAATTGAAAGTGGGGGCAAAACAAATTCAAGGCATATATTCATTACTTTAGTTACTTCCAAGGGCACATATCCAGTTGCAAAAGCAGTAGTACCTGAGACCAGGAGAAATTGCACTTTGGCTGGCAGCCACAGTGCATGCCAAATGCGCATTATATAACTTCCTGGTGCCTGGCTGTCAGCATCTGGAGTTACGGTGGAGGAAGAAAAGCTAGCTCTTATAGATTCATTACAAACTACCTATAAGTTCATTGAGTAACTATTTCAGTGAAGTTATATGAATATATCATCTGAAATCTTAATGATGGCAAATTTTAATGATGGCATTTATGAACTACAACATAGGGGATGGAAATATAAATCTGACAACGAATATTGTCATGCTTGAGAACTGTAATGTTCTCATTACAGTTGCCATTGTTTTATTCCTCCAAGACCCCATTTTGACCAATCGCCTAACTTATTCTCTAGGGTTTGTTACAGTATTTATAAGGAGGTCTTGTGGCACAGTGGTAATGCTCCTGTCTGAACCAGAAGCTTTGGATTCAAGTGTATAATGCCAGGACTAGCTGCCAATGGAAGATGTGTTCATAATGCAGTTCAAGGGATGATGATCTGCATGGGAATCCTCCTACAACTTCTCTCATTATTCCCCAAAAGGGAAAAAAGTGAGAGTGTAAGATGTGCTTAAAAATAGTATTTGTATAAATGCAATGTCATTTTCTGCTGTCCTCCATATTGGTTCATATGTCACTCTTCTGCTGATAGCAACTGCTTTTGTAGCTGCTATCAATAATATTTTAATATTTACTGTAATTGACTTCAGCTAGTCATTCCACAGTTTCTCCTACCCAAAGAACGATCTTGCAATGGGTTAGCCAAGCGCACTTGCTGTTCATGACGGCATAATTATAATGCTAAACCATGTGACAAACATATTTTGGGGGCATGTTCAGGAACTCTTAATACAGTGTACATGTATAAGGGAAAAACTTTAAAGACAAATCTTCTTTCTTCATAGAATCAGAGAATGATACAGCACAGAAAGGGAGAGTCAGCCCATACAAAAACAAAATGCTGTGGCTGCTGAAAGTCTCTGAAAGAGTAACAGCCATCGTGTTTGTTCCAGCTCTTTTGAAGTTCTACCCCAATAGTCCCACACCCTTGCTGTTCCCCAGTCTTGAAATTTTTTTTTCTAAATATCTTTCCAATTCCCTTTTTTCTGAAATAATTGAATCCCTGCTTCCACCACGCTTTCAAGCAGTGCAGTTTGTATCGTAGCAACTCTGCATCACTTTATTTTGATTATTTTGCCACTTGTATTTAAATCTAAAATTGCCATGCTTTCTCCTTGTTTACTCAATTAAACCTTTTATGATGTTGGAACAGCTTTTTAGCAAATATTCTCTTTGCCATTTCTGCTCTAATGAGAATAACCCCAGCTTCTTCAGTCTCTTCACGTCACTGAAGTCTTTCATGCCACTTGAGTAAACTTCTACATCCTCTAAGGTCTTGACGTCCTTCAAGTGTGGTACCCAGAATTGGCCACAATACTCCAGTTGGGGCTTAAGTAGTATTTTATAAAGGGTTAACATAACTTCCTTGCCTTTGTACTGTTTATGCTTCTATTTATGAAGCCAAGGATCGCGGTCTGCCTTTCCAACAGCCATCTCAACTTGTCTTGCTACCTTCTAAGACTTGTGTTCATGCCAAAACTATTTTTTCATTTAAATTGACTCTCCTCATTTTTCTTACATAAGTCACTGTGCATTAAATTTTATCTGCCATGTGTCAATTTTGCTATCTGAGCAGAAGAAAAAAGATCAGGAGTAGACCCATACAGCCTGTCAACCATTTGCTTCACCGTTTAGTGTGACCATGTTTGATCTTGGACTTCAATTCTGCTTTCCTTCATAGTCCTTGATTTTTTTGAGACGAAAAATATCTCTATCACAAACTTTAAATGTGTTCGGTGATAAGCGTTTCCACAACCACCTAGGTTGGAGAATTCCAAAGAGTTAGAACCCTTTTGAGAAGAATTTTCTCCTCTTCTGTGTCCTAAGTGATTGGCCCCTTTTTCCTGAGGCAAGCTGGGACCTACAGTTATCATCCCTCACTTGACAATGAAGTAAGTTTGGATCTCATAATGACATCCCTTGGGAGAAAGAAAGCTTCACATTAATGACTGTTTATTTACAATTTATTTCCAAGAAGTACTTAACATTATAAACTTCTAACATACCTTATTTTAGGTAACCTTTATCATTTTGTTCCACAAGTACGCATCATATTAAAAAATCAAAACAAGTCAGTACATGAACCACTAGGAGTAGCAGGATTTAATCAGCCTAGAATTATCTTAAGTTAGAACCTACCTGCCTTTTCCCTGCACCCTTTCTTTAATTTTTTAGCAGGATGCAAATAATTACAAGTTTTTTTCCATAATCTTTTGGTAGTCAACCAAAGGTAGTGACTATGCATTAAAGTTTTCTTTAGAAACATCTTGACCAGCTTGTATTTCTATTCAACCTTTTCTGTTATCAATACAAACAGTCCCGGGTGAAATCTTAAGACTGCGCTGAGTTAGAAAATCTCCACTGTGGCGGCATTGGAGATCTGAATTTCAGACATAGGGATGAAAAATTATATACAGCCCTGCTTTGGTCATTTGTCCCTGCAGGGAGTGCACATGGACTGGGTTTCCCCTCTCTCTTCAGTTTGATTACTGTGTTAGATGACTAAAATATCATGGGATTTGTGGCATCTGTGCAGCTGCACTCCCAACATATATCGGGACTATCAGAAGAGGAGAGTCTTAAGAATTAAGTAGGAGTCTATTTGGCCCCTCGAGCCTGCTTCACCATTCGTATTGCTGATCAGATTGTGACCTCAAATTCACTTTCCTGTCTACCCTCCATAACCCTTACTGCTTTGTTTATCAAAAATCTGTCTAAATCAGCTTTGGATATATCCAGTGACCCATCCTACACTGCTCTCTGGGAAAGAGAATTCATTGTGAACGTGGAACTATAATCAATTGTACTACCTGCTTCATTGATGTCCTTTCGGGAAGGAACTCTGTCAGTCTTTTACCTTGTCTGGCCTACATATGACACCAGGCCCACAAAATGTGCTTGACTCTTAACTGCCATCTGAAATGGCATAGCAAACTATTCAGTTCAAGAGTAATTAGGGATGGGTAACACATGTGCTGGTCTTGCCAGTGAGGCTCCTGTTCCATGAAAAATAAAGAGTCTTATGATTAAACAGAGCCCTGTGTTCTAGACTGTCTCACCAGGGGAAGCATCCACCTTGTCAAGTCCCATTGGGATATTCTGTGCTTCAAGAAGATCACCTCTCATTCTTCTTAACTTCAGTAACTATAGGTTTAACTTTTTCAGAAGATAACCCCTTCATGCCAGGAATAATTTGAGTGTGTATTCTCTGAAGGGCTTATACAATTATATCCTTCCTTGAGTACGATGAATAAAACTGTACGCCATACAGTGCATGTGATATTACTAAGACCCTGAACAGTTGTAACAACACTTCTCTACTTTTATATTCTTCCCCTTTTTAAATAAACAGCAGCATTCAATTTGCCTTCCTAATTGCTTTCTATCACCTTCATACTAACTTTTATGATGATTCATGTATCAGAAAATCCGGATCCCTCTGTTTTGTAGAGTTCTGCAGACTTTATTTAAATAATATGCTGCCTTTCTATTCTTCATGCCAAAGTGGACAAGTTTCACATATTCCCATATTATACTCTGTTGCCAATTTTTTGCCCACTCAACCTATCCAAATCTCTTCGTAGATCTTGACAACTGACTTTCCTACCTATCTGCATGTCATCAGCAAATTTAGCTAAGCTACACTTGGTCCCTTCTTTCAAGACATTGATATAGATTGTAAATAATTGAGGCCCCAGCACTGATTCCTGTGGCAATCCACTGGTTGCAGTTTGCCAACCTGAAAATGACCCATTTATCCCTATCGTGTTAGCGAACCAATCTTCTATTTATTCTAATACGTTATAGTCGACACTGAACTTTTTATTTTGTGAAGTAACTTTTGATTATGGTACCTTTTTTATACAGAGAAAATTGAAAGAATGTGTGTTTTTTAAAAACCTCTATAATACTAGCTCTCTGTGAACTGGTAGGTAAAGGCATCAATAAACGTACTGCAAAGTTTAAAATGGCTGGTATGAGAAATAGAAATGAGTGGTTCTACCAAGCTTAGGGATCAGGTATAAACCACATTGTATTTAAAAATGCTTATGGTTGATGCTCAGACTGCAGTATTGAGAAGTACAGTAGTCAAAATTTAAGGAAATTAATACAGTTTCTTGATCTCACAGCTAATCTTAAATCACACTAAAGGGACTCTCACATTCCAATTTAATTAGCATGTTTGTGCATATATTTTCATCCTAATGTTTAACAAATGGTATTCGGAACATTCTCTCATGCATTTTTGAACTACATAAATTTATGATGTCCACCTGATTTTTTTTTTAATGTCTGCTCTGTATCAATTGAATGTTTGACTTATTTAGTGTTCTGTTTTGTTTGATTTGATAGAATCATGACCAATAAGCTCCCAGTATTGGTTAAACTGCTGATGGTTTACACATTTTAATGATGTGTGGATTTTCTTTACAGCATTGTTCACAATCATGTGTTATAATGTTCTATGTGACAAGTATGCCACAAGGCAACTGTACGGCTACTGTCCATCCTGGGCTTTGAACTGGGAGTACAGGAAAAAGGGAATCATGGAAGAAATTGTAAACTGTGATGCAGACATCCTAAGCCTTCAGGTAAGGCAGATGTGCAACTAAAGCTCTTGATAGCATGTGTTTGTGCAAGTTTCCTCGCTCCTCACCCCATCCCCTCTGCATTTTGGGAGGGACGAAGGAAAGAAGAGAAAAATATGCAACATTCATCCCCTCCTTCAAAATCTTTTTTAAAAAGCTGTTTTGTCTGAATACTAATTTGTGTTTTACTTCAGAGAATTGTAAGCCATATTTATGATCGACAGTGGCAACATTAAGAGCTCTTAAGATTTAAATTATTTAACGAAGTGCACTTTATTTAAATCATTTATTTTGGATCTTTTACCTCATTCCAATTCAACAAATTTGGAAGCTCTATATCAATTATTTGGAATATTTGTTTTGTAGTTTCCTAGTTGGAAGCTTTTCCTAAAGCTTGGTTTTGCTGCGCTGCTTCTCAAATAGCTTCCTCGATAATTACAAAGATCTGTTGATTCAGTTAAGGCTACTTGTGTGATACTTGGATTAGTCTGATTACTGTTAATCTTCCAGTGAAGTTCTCGGGTTTTGATTTGATTTATTCTTGTCACATGTATTAGCATACAGTGAAAAGTATTGTTTCTTGCGCACTATACAGACAAAGCATACCGTTCATAGAGAAGGAAACGAGAGTGCAGAATGTGGTGTTACAGTCATAGCTAGGATGTAGAGAAAGATCAACTTAATGCAAGGTAGGTCCATTCAAAAGTCTGACTCCAGCAGGGAAGAAGCTGTTCTTGAGTCGGTTGCTACGTGACCGTAGACTTTTGTATCATTTTCCTGACGGAAGAAGGTGGAAGAGAAAATGTCCAGGGTGCGTGAGGTCCTTAATTATGCAGGCTGCTTTGCCAAGGCAGCGGGAAATGTAGACAGAGTTAGTGGATGGGAGGCTGGTTTGTGTGATGGATTGGGCTACATTCACGGCCATTTGTAGTTCCTTGCGGTCTTGGGCAGATACCAAGCTGTGACACAACCAGAAAGAATGCTTTTTATGGTGCATCTGTAAACATTGGTGAGAGTCGTAGCTGACATGCTAAGTTTCCTTAGTCTTCTGAGAAAGTAGAGGCATTGGTGGACTTCCTTAACTATAGTGCCGGCATGGGAGGGACCAGGACAGGTTGTTGGTGATCTGGACACCTAAAAACCTGAAGCGCTCAACTCTTTCTACTTCGTCCCCATTGATGTTGACAGGGGCATGTTCTCCTCTACACTTCCTGAAGTCGATGACAATATCCTTTTGTTTGCTGACATTGAGGCAGAAATTATTGTCGTTGCAACAGATTCTCTATCTCATTCTTGTACTCTGTCTCGTCATTGTTTGAGATCCCACCCACTAATGGTGGTGTCATGAAAATCAAGTTGGAGGGGAATTTGACCACACAGTCATGGGTGTATAAGGAGTATAGTAGGGGGCTGAGAACACAGCCTTGTGGGGTACCGGTGTTGAGGATGATCGTGGAGGAGGTGTTGTTGCCCAACCTTACTGATTAGTCTGTGGGTTAGGAAGTTCAGGATCCAGTCTTCGAGGCAGGAGCCGAGGCCCAAGCCACGGAGTTTGGAGATGAGGTACATGGAATAATGGTGCTGAAGGCTGAGCTGTAGTCAATAAATAGGAACAAAGAACAATACAGCACAGGAACAGGCCCTTCGGCCCTCCAAGCCCGTGCCGCTCCCTGGTCCAAACTAGACCATTCTTTTGTACCCCTCCATTCCCACTCTGTTCATGTGGCTATCTAGATAAGTCTTAAACGTTCCCAGTGTGTTCGCCTCCTCCACCTTGCCTGGCAGCGCATTCCAGGCCCCCACCATCCTCTGTGTAAAATATGTCCTTCTGATATCTGTGTTAAACCTATGACCCCTCATGAACGTCACCACCGACCTGGGGAAAAGCTTCCCACCGTTCACCCTATCTATGCCTTTCATAATTTTATACACCTCTATTAAGTCTCCCCTCATCCTCCGTCTTTCCAGGGAGAACAACCCCAGTTTACCCAATCTATCCTCATAACTAAGCCCCTCCATACCAGGCAACATCCTGGTAAATCTCCTCTGTACTCTCTCCAAAGCCTCCACGTCCTTCTGGTAGTGTAGTGACCAGAACTGGATGCAGTATTCCAAATGCGGCCGAACCAACGTTCTATACGTCTGCAACATCAGACCCCAACTTTTATACTCGATGCCCCGTCCTATAAAGGCAAGCATGCCATATGCCTTCTTCACCACCTTCTCCACCTGTGACATCACCTTCAAGGATCTGTGGACTTGCACACCCAGGTCCCTCTGCGTATCTACACCCTTTATGGTTCTGCCATTTATCGTATAGCTCCTCCCTACATTATTTCTACCAAAATGCATCACTTCGCATTTATCAGGATTGAACTCCATCTGCCATTTCTTTGCCCAAATTTCCAGCCTATCTATATCCATCTGTAGCCTCTGACAATGCTCCTCACTATCTGCAAATCCTGCCAATTTTGTGTCGTCCGCAAACTTACTGATCACCCCAGTTACACCTTCTTCCAGATCGTGATCCAGGAGTCTGATATAGGTGTCTTTGTTATCCAGGGTTGAGTGCAGGGCCAGGGGGATGGCATCTGCTGTGGATCTGTTGTGGCAGTAGACTAACTGTAGTGGATCCAGGCAGTCCTGAACAAGGCCTCGGGATGTTTCATCTCAAAGCTATTTATAGTGGTGTGTATTTCTTCCAGTGCTATCTTCACATCTGCATGGGGTGGGATGCAAACTGCAGTCAGAATAACGGAGGTGAACTCCCACGGAAGGTAGTAGGGGCGGCATTTTGTATGGAAAATAGTAGTACCAACAATAAAATAGCAGCTTAGTGGCATAGGGTGATGAGAGAAAGCCGATTTCAAAATCTTGCACTGCCTGGTTTATGAGCTTCTTACCTTGAAAATGTTGTTGAGATATGGTGAGAGAGGAAATTATTTCCATGCAATTTTTCATGGGCATCAAATTGGGGGGGGGATAAAGCAGGCTCCCCCCGCATTGATGTTGGGTGCAAGGTGGTATTTGTGCACCTCTTCGCAAGTCAAGTCACATATAGTATTGTCTGTAATAATGTCTGCCTATAACATAGGGGAGTTATGTGTGCATCAATGTATCCTTTCCTCCAATCCTGGTTCCAAAGATGTGTATCAAGGGGTAGAAAAACAGCCTTTTCCTCCCCCAAAGTCTCTTTGAAGTGTTCGGCATTTGAAAACCAATTCAAATATTTTTTCAAGAGTAAACCTATATGCAGGAAAAGGAGAGTTAAACAAAGGGATGAGGCTGGCTTTAGGGATTGAAAATTAGATCCTCTTGTGGAAGCGAAGTGCATGACTGAGGCAACTAAATGCGTACTTTGCATTTGACATCACTAGATAAGAGGATGCTGCTAATGTCACAGTAAAATTAGGAGGTACTAGTAAAATGGGGTAGCGGAGGATGGAGGGAAGTATTTAAAAGATTGTCTGTCAGTGCTCCAAATTAGAAATGTTACCCAGTTTATGTTGGACACATCTTAGATTGCTGAGGGAAGTTAGAGTGAAACTGACGAGGTTCTGGACACACATCTTGCATCACTCCCGTATCAAAAGAGGACCTGAGATTTGTAAATATAATACTGCTGTACAAAATAGGAATAATGGTTTAAATCCAACAATTACAGGCCAGCTACCCAATGTTGGGGATAGGAAGACTTTGATACAATCTGGAATAAAACAAATGGCACTGGGGGAAAAATATGGATAAATAAGTTTTGTTCAAGGCAGATCATGATTGATTTAACATGTGCTTTTTGAAGTAATAGAGTGGGTTGATGAGAGTAGTGTGGCTAATGATGTGTATGTGAACTTTCAGAAAATATTTATAACATTCTAAATTGAAGCCAATGGGATTAAATGGGTAATGGCCAAGCAACAAAAAGCAGGGTAGAGGTGAGTATTTGACTAGAAGGACATGTGCATTGGTATTTCACAGGTGATAGGGCTATTGCTCTTTTTGACAAAGATTAATAGCCTGACCTTTGGTTATGCAGAGCATAATTTCAAAATTTACAGCTGGCATGGTACTTCAAAGTAGGAAACAGTGAGGATAGTCTGAAACTGAAGGAGGACATAAAATGGTGGAATAAGCAGGCACAGGGAAAATGAAATTTAATAGAACAACGTGATTAATTCTGGCAGGAAGGATGAAGCAAACAAATGTAAACAAAATAGTGCAATTTTGAAGCAGGTCCAACAGCACCTTGAGCTTTATGTACACAATTCATTTGAAGGTGGCAGGACAAGTTGAATTAGCTGTTTAAAAATACTCTATCTTTGTTTTCTTAAGTAGAGGCATAAGAGTACAAAAGCAAAGAAGTTGCACGAAACCTTTTCATAAAATACTAGTTGGGCCCCAGCTGATGTACTCTGTTTTGTCCAGACCTTGGCAGAGTGCAGAGGGATTTTATTAAAAATGGTGTCAGGTATGAAAGACTTCAGTTATGTGGAGAAGTTGGGATTGTTCTGCTGGAGCAGAGAAGATTCGAGGAGATTTGATAGTGTTCAAGAACATGAAAGGGTTTGATGGAATAATTAGACTTACCAATCACAAAAAAATTGTAAGCACTCATTTAAGGCAAATGGCAAAAGAATCAGAGGCATGTGAAAAAATTGCAAATGTATTGCCCGAAAGCGTTGAGGGGGCAGCTTCAATAACTTTCTACAGAGATTAAAAATATTTGAAGGGGGTTAATTTGCAGGGCTTTGGGGAAAAGTGTAAGTGAGTAGGATTAATGAGTGGCTCACGTATAAGGGCTGAGTGGCTGCCTTTGTGCTTTAACATTCTATAATTTCATCAATTATAGGCAGTATGATGGGTAATATTCAATGTCAAACACCTTTCGTTATCGCTCGCTTGCGATGGGGTTGATGCTGTTGCAACTTGGGAGTAATGGAAATTGGGGCAGGTCTCCAGCTTGCTACTGAGGCTCTCCAGGCATTTGCTTCTCCAGGATATAGTACATGTACTTTTTGTTAGGTTTTATGGTTGGTTTTAGTTGCTGACCCTTTTTTAAAAATCTGCTCAATATATAGTCAGTAACTTCTTTTGATGCATTGGTGCAATTTTTCTTATTAAAGCCTGGAAAATTAATTTGTATTTGAGCAATGCTGTGTGATTTGCTCAATTTCGGTGTAACAGGCTGTTCTGAAATTTGAAGTCAGAAGTTAACATCCATGAGATCCTGGTAACACTTGTGGGATTTAAAGAGGTGTTTTGTTCAAATTATGGAGTCTGTTTGAAAGCATGAAATGTTGCTTTGAAATTTCAAGTAACAATGGTTTAGTATAGTTTTTAAAAAGTTACAGAAAACACTTTTTGAAAAATTATTAACAATGTATTTCATATGCAATCTTATTTTTCTGCTTGAGTTGAGAACTTGGCTGTTGTAAAAAGATGGCCATTATATAACTGTTACATATGTGTTTATCTTAGTACATTTAAAATGAGATCTAATGTATGCTCTGTTACCTTGGACTGGAATTCAATCTGAGACAGAAGATAAATCAAATAACTTCTGTTGCAAATTGATCCATGACCTCTGTTCTTTGGTGCGTTGCACAAAGGGAATATCCAAAATTGCACTGGGGTTCCCCTGGAAGTCCCCACATAAAGGTGGCACAGCAATTGCATGAGAAGTTCAAACTTCTAGTGGGCAATTGCCTTGCACTGAGAAATTGCAGGCTTCTGATGGCTCCGACTGTCTTATAGGAATAGTTACCCAGGTAAAGTTAGAAGAATTAAAATAACTTCTAACTCCTAGGTAACTATAGTACTCATTTCCCTAATATTTGCCCTCTTACTTTTTAAGAAACTGACCTTCTCTGCCAACTTGGATTGAAAAGGAATTTGCCATCAGACTATTTGCTTTTTCTGGGACTTCTATATGCTTTTCAGTGTACTTGCTGCTGATAGATGCTTAAAATGTAATGGAAAGGCAAAGGAGAAAAGGCTGCCAGATATTAGTTTCCTTCCTTCAAACAAAAGGACTGACAGATATGACATACCAGCAACATCCAGAATTCATGTTTGAGATTTGATATCACAATGGGCCTTTGTTCCTTGATACATTTTATATATAAATTTCACTTCTCCACATTTAATTCCATCTGCCATGTCTCTAACCCATTTCACCATTCTGCCTGAATCCTGAGACCTATCATTATCCATTACTTTGCCAAATTTTACATCATCTATATAATTTATAGTACTGCTCTCTGCACCTGAGCCTAGTTGTTTATATAAAATTGTAAAGAATAATGAACCCAAAACTGACTCTTGGAAAACACTGCTGCAAACCACCTCCCAGTCTCCAAAGCATCCATCCACCACCACACATTGCTTGTTTGTATGGATATTATAAATCAGAAAAGAGGGTTTCTGAATCTGTGTGTTGAGGGTGTTTCTGTCACTGACAAGAAGCCAGTGCTGTAACTTTTATAACTAAGTAGAAATCCGTCCTGAATATGGGTCCTTGAAGTTCATATATTTTGGCAAAGTGATAAATGTACATAATGGGGAGGTGATGGCCTCGTGGTATTATCGCTCAACTATTAATCCAGAAACCCAGATAATGCTCTGGGGACCTGGGTTTGAATCTCGCCATGGCAGATGGTGGAATTTGAATTCAATTTAAAAAAATAATCTGGAATTAAGAGTCTACTGATGACCATGAAATCATTGTCGGAAAAACCCATCTGGTTCACTAATGTCCATTAGGGAAGGAAATCTGCCGTCCTTACCTGGTCTGGTCTACATGTGACTCCAGAGCCACAGCAATGTGGTTGACTTTCAACTGCCCTCTGAAATGGCCTAGCAAGCCACTCAGTTGTATCAATCACTACCAAGTCTCAACAAAGAAATGAAACCGGACGGACCACCTGGCATTGACCTAGGCACCAGAAAAGACGACGGCAAAACAAACAGTGCTGTCGACCCTGCAAAGTCCTCCTTACTAACATCTGGGGGTTAGTGCCAAAATTGGGAGAGCTGTCTTACAGACTAGTCAAGCAACAGCCTGACATTGTCATTCTCACAGAATCATATCTTACAGATAACACACCAGACACCACCATACCATCCCTGATATGTCCTTTCCCACCGGCAGGACAGACCCAGAAGAGGTGGTGGCACAATGGTGTACAGTCGGGTGGGAGTTCCCCTGGGTGTCCTTAACATCGACTCTGGACCCCATGAAGTCTCACGACTTCAGATTAAACATGGGCAAGGAAACCTCTCACTGGTTACCACATACCGTCCTCCTTCGGCTGATGAATCAGTATTCCTCCATGTTGAACAACACTTGGAGGAAGCACTGAGGGTGGCAAGGACGCAAAATGAACTCTGGGTGGGAGATTTCAATGTCCACCACCAAGAGTGGTTTGGCAGCAGCACTACTGATCGAGCTGGTTAGGTCCTAAAGGATATAGCTGGTTGACTGGGTCTGTAGCGGATGGTGAAGGAACCAACAAGAGGAAATAACATACTTCATCCTTACCAATCTGCCGGCTGCAGATTCATTTGTCCATGACAGTATCGGTAAGAGTGACCACCGTACAGTCCCTGTGGAGACAAAGTCCCGCCTTTACATTGAGAATAACCTCCATCGTGTTGTGTGACACTATCACCGTGCTAAATGTAACAGATTTCGAACTGACCTGGCAACTCAAGACTGGGAATCCATGAGGCGCTGTGGGCCATCAGCAGCAGCGGAATTGTTCTCCAGCACAATCTGCAACATCATGGCCCAGCATCTCCCTACTCAACCATTACCATCAAGCCAAGGGATCAACCCTGGTTCAATGGAGAGTGCAGGAGGGCATGCCAGGAGCAGCACCAGGCATATCTAAAAATGAGGTATCAACCTAGTGAAGCTACAAAACAGGACTACTTGTATGCCAAATGGCAAAAACAGCAAGTGTTAGACATAGCTAAGCGATCCCACAACCAACGGATCAGGTCTAAGCTCTGCAGTCCTTCCACATTCAGTCCTAAATGGTGGTGGACAATTAAACAACTTACTGGAGGAGGAAGCTCCACAAATATCCCTATCCTAAATGATGGAGGAGCCTAGCACATCAGTGCAAAAGATAAGGCTGAAACATCTTCGGCCAGAAGTGCCAAGTGGATAATCCATCTCGGCCGCCTCCAGTGGTCCCCAGCGTCTCAGATACCAATCTTCAGTCAATTCGATTCACTTCACGTGATATCAAGAGACAGTTGGAGGCAATAGGCCCTGACAACATTCTGGCAATAGTACTGAAGACTTGTGCTCCAGAGCTTGCCACTCCCCAAGCCAAGCTCTTCCAGTACAGTTACAACACTGGCATCTACCCAACAACACGGAAAATTGCCCCCAGGTATAT